>NW_004955518.1:1390711-1566321 GCF_000276665.1 Chinchilla lanigera | reverse complement strand
ATGAGTCCGGCCCACTCTCGGACCCAGGAGCCCTGCCGCTCCCGGAGAACTCGCTGCCTCTAACTGCTTTGTTTATGTTTACTTGAGCATCAGAGAGGGTGTGATAGACCCACAACACTCTAGGATTTGTTAAAAATAAAAAAGCTTTCTTTTGATCTTTCTGATAGAAGTAGCCCAAATCTGTACAATGGCACATGAAAAACCAGATCTGCAAATTTTGGAGGAGGTTGTTATGGTTTGTGTCTAGATGTCTCCTGAAACCCTCGAGCAGTCATAAAGGTTTCACTGGGATTAAGGGTGATGGAATTAAGGGTAGGTGATTGTTAGATCAGTCAACTGATTGGATTGGTGCCATCCTAATCCCAGAAGTCTGGATAAGATGAAAAGGCAGAAAGAAGCTTGTCTCTCTGCTCTTCTCTCCTGCTGCTTTTGCTGTCTTCCACTGCCATGTACTGTTGCCCCTGTGCCATGTATCACCTTGCCTTGGAGCCAGCCAATTATAGACTGAAACCTCTACAAACTGAGCTAAATAAACCTTTTCCCCTTTAATTTTGAGTGTCAAGTATTTTGTCTCAGCAAGGAGAGAAGTAATTAAGACAGAGGTCAAAAGTGAATCATCAGATTACTCATATATTGCTGATGAAGATGACCCATTATGGTAAAATACATGCTTTCATAGCAGAAAAGTGGTGTGCGTCTATGATGATGATGACTTTGATGTTGGCCATGTGAGCCAAAGCTTCTATGACAGTAAAGTGGAGCTAGAATCACCTGACACAGACATAGGGAATGAAGACTTTCTTAATTCAGATGACAAAGAAAACAGCAATGTGAGTATATATTTGACTAGTCAAAATGTTGCAAAATGGCCATGCAACCAAATGGAACAATCCAATGTTAGAACTAGGTCTGAAAATATAGAGTGTCTTGGCAGGGATGAAACCTATTGGACAGAATGCTAGCAGTGCCATTCAATGTTGGAAACTGTTACAGACAAAATGCTACAAGATGTGAAATGCACAGAGGCTGAAATGCAACTAAAACATTCTGTGTGCACCAATAGACATATTTTAAAATGTATTTATTATGACACCTCAGTAACTAAATTGATAATATTTATATCCCTGTACTTAACAGGGATTTCTCATGATAATCACAGGAATGTAAAAGACTTGGAAAAGAGATGGATCAAACCATGGCATAAATATTTATGCCCTTGTACATATGAAGACTTATTATTCTTTCAATTTAGACATTTATCCTAGAACTCAGCCATCAGGTCCTTATTTGTACAGTAATAAACCGGATGATGTTGTGAACAGACTTGTTGCTCCCATCTCCCAAACAAATTGGAATGTGACATTTGAGAATTGGTTTACTAGTTTCCAACTGATACTACATTTGCTAACAGAGCTCAAGTTGACCAGCGCAGGAACTGTACACAGGAATAAAGAAGAAATTCCAAATGAAATGTTGCAATTTGAAAACATTGTGTAGTGAAATCTTTGGATTTTAGAAGGATGTAACATTGGCCTCCTATATGGTAAAGAAAAACAAACTAGTACTGCCAATGTCAACATTTCACCATGATGGGAATACTGACAGGGAAACTGCAACAAAACAGAAGGCTGAGATGGAAACTTTCTACAACAAAACTAAAGTTAGAGTAGCTATTGCTGATGAGTTATGAGTTATCTGTCATGTCATTTGAAACACAAAACATTGGCGACTGATTTTATTTTACTTGATCTTAAAGGTGTGGCATAAATAATTTGATAGTTTACAAAGAAAATAACAAGTAAAAAATATCACAGAGAAATTTTCTTAGAGGATTGAGACTGGAGCTCATAAGAGATCATTTATAGCAGAAGAAAAACAAATTTTGTTTCTGTCCAAAAAAATCATGGAACACACTGGTGAGCTGACAGGTGAATAGGCAGGTGTAACATCACAAAGAGGTACTACAACAACTGGAAAAAAAAATGTCAACCATGCCCTACAAAGAAGGACAGGAAAGCAAAACATACGTGCTGTCAGCATAAGTGATACTTGTGTATGGAATAGGTAGTTGTCATATGTGAAGACTGACTTAGGTGTGGCAGTTAAAGCAAAGATTATTTCTGTGGTGGACTTTTGTTTATGTTTACATCATAGTTCACATAGGCTTTTATTTTTGATGATACATTTTAGGATTGGTAAAGAAGTAAATAGCTGACAGGAAAATGCTGATGTCTATTCAAAGTACTCATTACGTATTTGATATTTTATTTTACTGTTATCTTATTTCCCTGCCATGTGCATGTTGTACAATATTGTAGGAAGCTCCTAACAAAACAGGAAGAGAGATGATAAGACTGCCACATAGGAAAGGAAAGCTAAGCACATATGATAACAGTGTAAGCGAGAGGTGTGCATGGAACATGCAGTTGTCATGTGTGAAGACTGCCTTAGGTGTCACAATTGAAGCAAAGCTAATTTTTGCTGTAGAATTCTATTAGTATTTTCATTGTAGTTCACACAGGAATTTATTTCTGATGTATCTTTTTGGTTTTGTAAGCAGGTACACAGCTGATGTGCA
Source organism: Chinchilla lanigera (assembly GCF_000276665.1). Classification (NCBI taxonomy): domain Eukaryota; kingdom Metazoa; phylum Chordata; class Mammalia; order Rodentia; family Chinchillidae; genus Chinchilla; species Chinchilla lanigera. The sequence continues at coordinate 1,563,743 of NW_004955518.1, read as the reverse complement.
AATGCTGATGTCTATTCTATATGCACAATGCATATTAGGAATTCAGTACTTTACATTATTGATATTTCATGTTCCTTTTAATTACACACTGTATAATATAATAAGAACCTCCTGACAAAATAGTAAGACCAGTGAGGTGTCAAGTATGCCCTATAAAAAGGTCAGGAAAGCAAAGTAATTTGTGTGTGTGGAATATGTGTTGTCATGTGTGCAGAATGCCTTAGGTATGATAATTGAAGATTTTTTTGTAAAGTACTATTGGTATTTTCATTGTAGTTCATATAAGAATTTATTTGTTGTTCTTTTTTAGATTTTGTCTACAAAACGGTTAATGTTGAAAATTTTGATGCTTTTTTTATACACTCAATAAATATTAAAAATTCAATACCTTATTTTTGTGATCTTTTCCTGTTAAGTACTCATTGTTTAATGTTATTAAACTCATAAAATTAAAATTAGTAATTCATCAACACAAATATTCTAAAGAATAAATGTGGGTCTGACAGTCCATGTTTCTGTGCCTTTATGACAAAATTAGTGCTGTGCTCCTTTAATTTTATTTTAAGAAGGATCTCTGTGATTGCTAAGTTGTCCAGGCTGGGTTTGAACTTCTGATCCTCCTGCCTCAGCCTCCCAGAGTGCTGGGATTACAAGCAAACAAAAACTGGCTGGTCAGGGGCTTTCTAAATAAATACGAATACCCTTCTCTGCTGGTGGGTTCCTGTGCTGACCCTTCCCTTTTGGAACTCCTGACCCTTGTCACAATTTCTGTCTCCTTTACATTCTCTGCATAGTATTGGTTATTGTTAAGCACCAAATTATGCAATGAATAATGTGTGTCATCATGTCAATAATGCTGGTTTTTGGGGTACAAAATAAAGTTTTCTGGAATTTGCTATGCTATTAGGTACCAGTTTACAGTTAGTATGTGTATTCTGGAAAAAAAGGGCCAGTGGTAAGGAGTTCCTAAAGAGTTTATTAGGATATGTTCCCTAGATCCATGCAGCTATAGTAAAGGAATTATGACCACAGTGCAGTGAAATTGGAAATTAATGACAAAAGGAACTCCAAAAACTACATGAACACTTAGAAATTAAACAACAACTTCCTGAACAACCAATGGATCACAGATGAAATTAAAGAAGAAATTAAAAAATACTTACAAACAAATAAAAATGTAAATACAACTTATTGGAATCTGTGGGATACCATGAAACCAGTCCTCAGAGGGAAATTTATAATGGTGAGCTCACAGATAAGGAAAACAGAAAGAGAACAAATGAATAGCCTAATGCTCCACCTCAAACTTTTAGAAAACAAGTCAAACCCAAAGCCCAAAGAAGGGAGGAGATTATAAAGATCAGGGCAGAAATTAATGGAATTGGATGAAGCAAACCTTACAAAAAATAAATGAATTAAAGTGTTGGTTTTTAGAAAGAATAAATAAAATTGATAAACCCTAGACAACCTTATCAAAAAAAGAAAGGAAAGAACTCAGATTGATACAATATGGAATGAAAAGGATGAAATTACTACAGATTCTACAGAAATTCAGAAGATCATTAATACCTACTTTGAAAATGTTTACTCCCACAGGATAGAAAACTCAGAAGAAATGGACAGATTCCTAGACATGTACGAATTACCAAGGTTGAGTCAAGAACATATAAAAATGCTGAACAACCCAATATCAATTAATGAGATTGAAAGTGTGATTAAAAACTTACAAAGAAAAGCCCAGGCCATGATATATTCACAACAGAATTTTACAAGAAATTCAGAGAAGATTTAATACCAACACTCCTCAAACTCTTCAATGAAATTGAAAAGGAAGCAATTCTCCCTAACTTATTTCTGGAGGCAAGTATTATACTGATACCAAAACCTGAGAAAGACCCAGCGAAGAAAGAGAACTACAGATCAGTCTCGCTAATGAATATAGATGCAAAGATACTCAATAAAATACTAGCAAATAGAATGCAGCAAATCATTAAGAAAATCATACACAGATTTATTCCAGGAATGCAGGGATGGTTCAATATTTGCAAATCAATACGTGTTATACACCATATCAATAGAACCAAAGACAAAAACCATATGATCATCTCAATAGATGCACAAAAAGCTTTTAACCAAGTCCAATGTGTATTCATCATAAAAACTCTACAGAAAATAGGAATAGATGGTCTTTACCTCAACCTGATCAAAGCCCTCTATAACAAACCAACAGCCAACATCATACTAAATGGACAAAAATTGAAAGCTTTTCCTTTAAAATCAGGAACAAGACAAGGATGTGCACTGTCACCACTCCTGTTCAACATAGTTCTGGAACCATTAGCCAGAGCAATTAGACAAGAAAGAAGAATGAAAGGAATAAGGATAGGAAAGGAAGAAGTAAAACTATCACTATTTGCAGATGACATGATACTTTACATAGAACACCCCAAAAACTATACAAGAAGACTCCTTGAATTAATCAACAAATTCAGCAGTGTAGCTGGATACAAAGTCAACACCCAAAAATCAATAGCATTCCTATACACAAACAACAAACAGACTGAGAGAGAAATTAAGGAAATCATACCTTTCACAATAGCATCCAAGAAACTGAAATACTTAGGAATCAATCTAACAAAAGAGGTAAAAGATCTATTCAATAAAAACTACAGTACTCCAAAAAAAGAGATCAAAGAGGATTTCAATGAATGGAAAAATATTCCTTGCTCATGGATATGAAGAACCAACACTGTGAAAATGGCCATACTCAAAAATGGTTGTACAGATTCAATGCAATCCTAATTAAACTACCATTAGCATACCTCACAGATCTAGAGAAAACATTCCTAACATTCATCTGGAACCAGAAGAGACCCAGAACAGCAAAAGCAGTCCTGGGCAACAAGGACAAGTCAGGTGGAATCACAATCCCTGACCTGAAATTATACTGCAATGCTACTGTAATAAAATCGACCTGGCACTGGCTAAAAAAGAGACCAGAGGATCAATGGAACAGACTGGAAGAAACAGCCACAACCACAAACACACTCAGCCACCTCATCTTGACAGAGGAGCCAAACAAACTCACTGGAAGAAAACCTTTTTAATAAATGGTGCTGGAAAAATTGGCTTGCTACCTGCCAAAGACTGAAAATAGACCCAAGTCTATCACCATGCACCAAACTCAAGTCAAAATGGATTACAGATCTCAATATTCAAACAGAAACACTAAATCTTTTGGAAAAGAAAGTAGGCAAAAATCTTGAAGACATGGGGTAGGCAGAGAGTTCATGAACAAAAACCAAACTGAACTTGAAATACTTCAAAGAATCAACAACTGGGATCTCATCCTACTGAAAAGTTTCTGTACATCTAATGAAATCACCAGCAGAGTAAAAAGAAAACCCACAAATTGGAAAAAATTTTAGCTGACTGTCCCTCGGACAAAGGTCTTCTATCTAGAACGTTCAAAGAATTAAAAAACACCAGCCTCCCCCATTTAAAGACCCAACCCAAAAATGGGCATCTGAGATGAACACACACTTGTCAGATAAAGAAATACAAATGGCAAATAAATGAGAAAATGTTCAATATCATTAGTCATTTGAGAAATGCAAATTAAAACAACATTGAGATTCCACCTCATCCCAGTAAGAATGGCTATCATTAAGAAGTCAACCAGTAACAAATACTGGCAAGGCTGTGGAGAAATAGGAACTCTTCTCCACTGCTGGTGGGAATGCAGACTGGTAAAACCTCTGTGGAAATCAGTTTGGAGATTCCTCAGCAAACTAGGTCTAGAGGTCCTATTCAACCCAGCTATTCCCCTTCTGGGTATTTTCCCAGAAGATCTGAAAGCATCATATCACAGTGATATATGTGCACCCGTGTTTATAGTACTGCAATTTGTAATTGCTAAATTGTGGAAGCAACCCAAATGTCCATCCATTGAGGAATAAATAATAAAAAAATTGTAGTACTTTTATATAATGGAATATTACTGAGCTATAAAGAAAGATAAACTCAAGGTTTTATAGGTAAATGGTCACAAGTGGAGACCATACTCATAAGTGAAATAAATCAGACCTGCATGTGTAAGCATCATATTGTCTCACTAGTGTAAGACCTGAGAGAGTGAATAAAGACTAGGAGGTATGACAGACATTTTGAAACGAAAGGAAAATTCTCAAAAGTAAAGGGCAACTAGGGTGTGGGAAAAGAGAAGGGAAAGAAGGGGAAATAATGTAAGTATTTATATACAGAATAGCTAACATAGTTGTACTACTGTCTTCTATTGCTCTACAGAAAGGAACAGTTAATGATTACTTGCTTGATTAATCTTGTATGTCTCTATTTGTTTTCTTGAGAAACCACTTTGAAGACATCAATAAGTATTGCAACAACCATGGTTAATTTCCTCCAACTTTGTCTGTAACTCTGTTTTGTTCTGCAAGTATCGTTCTTATGCTATTTTATAAATGGATGTCTGTTTGTTAATATGTTTTCCTTCTTTCTTAAAATAAAAAAACAAAACAAACAAATAAAAATAGGAATTATGATCCCTTTAACTTATAGATACCAGAGGATAGTCATGAAATTTTGGACAGTCTCTTACTTCTGATCACAATAACCATTGGACTCATGAGTAAAGCCTTTAAAAAGCATGTTTTATATGCATAGGAATCATCTGAGAATCTTGCGCAAATGTAGTTCTGTCCTAGGAAGTCCGAGATGGCTTTCTGAACTCAGGCTCTTCATCTCTGGGAAGGCTAATGTTGCTGTTTGTCCTCGGACCATGCTTTGTGTAACAAGGTTTTGAAATACAGTCTAGAAAATTAAGCTGGAATTTCTGTGACATCTCCAACTATATTTTAAAGTTTCCAGAATGACAGATTTTCTGAGAGAAAATTTATAAATAACTAACTCAGTTCAACTTGGAAATTTGCAACGATTTCCTACACTTAAAAATAGTACATCTGATACTGGTCAGCTCCCCAAAACCACTTTTGAATGACCCCGTGGGTTACACTGCCTTAATTAACTTACAGCTTTATTTCTTTAGCCTTTCTCAGCTTGGGGAGGCCCTGACCCTAGCACGAGCCCCACTGCAGCTACTTTAGCAGCAGCTTTTAAAATGGAAGTATTCTGAGAGCATTGACAGTTCACAGGCTGTGCTTATGATGAGACCTTCACATTTATTGATTGTTACCCAGGTTAGCACTGTGCAGAGACCTTCTGCAAGGGCATTGGTTGGGATAGCTGGAAATGGAAAGGGCAGTGTTCAGCTAGAACTCTGCAAGTGAAACCTGGCATCTGCTTACATATGTTCAATCAGCTCTCTGAAATTGATGTTTGAAGATTCTTCTAACAAGATGGCCTTTGTTTTACAGGTCCTTTGCAGTCAGCATGATATCATATTTATGACACATGAAGGAGAGTTTGCTCACCACATTCAGGTAAAAGGATGGCACATGCGGCTTGCATGATAAGTAGGCCTAACTGGCAGATTATCACTGTATGAGGCAGGTTATCACTGTACGAGTAAGCTAAATTAAGGATTTAGCTTAATTACACCACTGGTGTAGTTCCCTAATGTGTCTCATACTCTTATTTCTGGGCTCAGACGGCCATGGTAGGGATCTCAGGGAACTGACACTTATGTGGGGAGTGTATACAAACTACCTATGACAGGCCCTGGAAACAAGCAGTAAAGAAACAAGGCCAGTCACTAGAAATGCCTTGTCAACTTCTACAGAGTTAATGGAGAATGACTACTATTGTTCATCTTTATTACCTTATCAGAAACTTTTTATCTTTTCAACATTTATGCAAATATGTGAATACTGAAGACTTCTAATTAAAGTCTTATCTCTGGCGCCTTATCTGAAACTGTCCTTCTAAATTTCCTTTGCATTTTCCTTTTAAATAAATGCATGCCTCACAACCTTGATTTGCCCAAATAGGTCACCAAGATTAATTTTCCATTAACTTTTATTGCTGCTGTTTCTTTCTAATCATCTTTTCTTAGAGGATTACACAGTCCCCATTGGGTCAGTGTACTCCTTAGGATAGAAGCTGTCTTTTTCTCTGGTGGTCTTTATAGAACTGACAGAGGTAGTATGATCTGTGATCTAGTGACTGAATCTGGTCTCATTAACTGAGCCAAAACATCAGTAGATAGACCTATATTAGAGTTCTGTTGCCTGTGGCAATTTCGTTACTGGGCTTGTTTCTTTGTTACCTAATTGATAATGAATCTCAGACTGCCTTGACAAAGGACTACAAACTGCCTGGCTTAAATGATAAACATTTATTCTCTCACAATTCTGGAGGGTAGAAGTCCCAAATCAAAGGGATAACAGGATTGATTCCTTCTTGGATCCTGAGGAAGAATCCATTTCAGGCCTACCTTCTAGATGCTTCCATCATCTAGCAGATGGTATCTTCTCCCTGTGTCTTTACATTGTCTTCTGTTTTGTGATGTCTATCTCTATATCCCGATTTTCCCTTTTTATAAGAGTACCATTCAGGTTGAGTTAGGGCCCGTGCTAATGACCTAATCTTAATTTAATCATCTGCAAGGACCGTGTTTCAAATTCACAGTTCTATGTATGGAAGATTAGGACTTCAGTATTTCCTAGGAGTACACAGTTCAGCTATAATGCTATCTATGGGACAGGGACCCATTTCTCTTGGTATTCCCTAAAAAAATCTAGCATGGTGCTTGCTGCTAAGTTGTTTAATGAGTGAATGGTAAAGCCCACAATGGTCATGGTCAAATTTAATTTGAAAAGGCAAAGTGCTGTAACCAGTGAAGGGCAGCTATTATTCTGGCTCTTAATCTCAAGTGAATTTTTACTTTCAGGATAGTCCAACTTAAACAATATCATAAATGTGATGAAACTTTTCCTTTAAAAGTAATAGCAAGTGGGAGATTTTGTTTAAATGAAAGGTACTGATCTGAGCAGTCCTACCTTTGCTAGCATAGCAGGCGGAACTGCCATTTTACATGCCTCTCCTATCAGTACATCGAGATATCTTCCCAGCGAATTCAATACCATTTAAATCATACTTAGGTGAGGCATTTTTCTTTTCCAGCTGTAACGTTTTGCACTTATTAAATTTAATATCTGTTCCCCAGCTTTAATCTGTAAATGGCTATCCTGAAATAGATCTGCCCTCATGGCATCTTTTCCTTTCTCTATGTATCCTTGGCTCAGAATTATTAGAAGTTATCTTTCAAGGGCTGAAATTTGGCTGTTGATAAAATGTTAAGACACTGGTAGCACTTGAAGGACTACTTTTTTAGAGATCTTTATTTGGGAAACTTTTATCCTATTGGGTCAGTGCTTTCTGTCCAAGTCTATAGTTACTTCCAGGAAAGAAATACCTTTTTAATATGAAGAAGAACCTTCTGATAAGAGGAACCAAGTCCAGTAGCAGATTCGCCCCCCTGGAATGAGATGGGCAGTGTAGTAGCCATATGGGGTCTTTACAGCCCCTGGGTTAGTCCTCTGCAGAACTTCCCTAATTTGGGAGGCCAGGGTCTTGGTATTGAGTGTGGGGCTCAGGCCCAGGCCTACTGGAAGTCTGTGTTGGAGGCTGGTTGGAATTGTTTATTTTCAGGCTGCCCCAGTCCCACAGAGCTTTTCCTGTGACTGTAGGCTGTCCCACAGCCAAGTGACAATATGGGCTCTGACAGTACTGGATTTATAAGATGATGACAAGCAGTAGAACGTAAAAATAAAAATAAAAATTCATTTTAGCGTTTTTCACACTGACATTAGTCCTAAGAAAATTGGTAAATCAAGAGACAGATATTTACAGTGTGTGTGATGTATGCAGGCACAGTTCCACCAAATGCCATGTGTGGATGTATAACTTCATCCAGGTGTTGCCACAACGTACTTTTCTACTCCATGTTATTGAAGAGCTCAGTTAGAGGTCTTCTGCAGCCTCCCATGCACACTCTCCCATGCACACCTCTCCTTCATTTGTGCGAATGTCTGTAGGGCTTCATTAAAATTAAAACAATTAGTTTGTTTTGGTCACACAATGATCACATCAGAGTGATGGTAGAATCACCCTCCATTGCCTGCAGGTGGAGCCCAGGAAGCAATTATGTTCTGGTAATTAAACTGTCCTGAGCTGGCAAGTGAAGTACTCCACAATGAACGCTACTTGGTAATACCTGAGTGAGTCTTATTTTAATAACTAAGTTATTTTATGTGTACCTAACACTCCTCTATTATTAACGAGAAAATAACCCAGAAAATATCAGTAACTGTGAGCAACAAAAACTTAGCTTATTGTTGTTGCCTAGTCTTTTCTTTGCAACTATTTTGCGTTTTTCAGTATCTCAGTTTTATGTTTCTGAGAGCTTAGATGTAAGACTTTCATGGAATTGGTAATAATACGTTCATTATTAAACTCTGATTTTAAAAAGTAAGAAATCATTGTATATCTGTTTAGTTGTTAATTAACATGGGAATTTTTAATCTCTTAGAGTGTATTTATGATATGGGAAGAACTTTAATTGAACATGATACTTTGAAGATTCTATCAAATCTTTTCAGGGAATGTTTTCATATAACAAGCTAAAATAGGAATTTAAGTGTTTGCATTCTCCAAGTCCTCCCTCTGCCGTACTCTGCTTCCTTTTTTGTTTCATTTATCAAAAGCTTGGCATTTTCCTCTATTGGTTGTGTCTTCTACATTGGGTTTTCACAAAGCTCAATCAAGTGTTTGTAATTCTTTCATTTTTTTATTCTCCTTTTTTTTTGTATCGGGAAGGACGTTGCACAGGTGTTGTGCCACTGAGCTGTATCCCTGGCTGTACTCTTCTTTTCCTTTTCATCTATAACTAGCCTTTCTTCTTGCCTTTCTCTTCTTTTCCACTTGTCTGTTCATTCATTCATTCATTCATTCAGTCATTCATAGTCTTTTACCATGTGCCAAAAATTGCTCTGGAGAAAATGTTAAGTATAGTATAATTTAGAGGGAGACAATCATGCAAAAATTACTGCTATGATGAAGCCATATACCACCCGTACTTTTCATGCCGGAAACAGGACTACTAGATTGGCTTGAGGGACTTAGGAAGTGCTTTAGAGACAAAACAGTATTTGAATGGAGATTGGAAGGATTGGAAAGGTGAACACAAAGTGAATCAGCTTGGTGGACAGAGAACATGTGGAGAAGACAGGATGTGTGGTAGGGCAGAGTGTGTGTACTCCAGGTTAGTGCAGCGCTGCTAGAGCATACTGTGGGAAGAGGGATGTGGGATGGATGAGGCTCCGGAGGAAGGCAGACATTGATCTCAGAGGTACTTTTACACATCTCTGAACTTTCCTTTCCATGGCATGCCTATGAAGAGCATCTAGCCACCTTCAGTTCATCTTGCACACTGCAAGGAGAATGACTAAGTTAAGAAGTACATATATCCTGCAAATCTCTTGACATGTTATACTCGCTGTCACTTACTGCTTCCCCTTTTATTTATTGCTTTAAATAATTTTCTGCTTCTGTTTACGTCTTTAAATAATTTTCTCAGCTAAATTTTTCTGCTTTGTTTCTTGCCCACTATTCACTACATCTCTCTCTTCATTTCCATTTCCAAAATCCTCCCTGAGATTCATATCCTTTATGAAAACTTTATGCGTGAGTGACTTACCCTTTTCTGACCTCCAGCAGAACTTTCAATGGACTCCTCATGATACAATTTTTGCATACTTCTTTGTATTATACATTATTTTTATAACCAGAAAGATGCCCATATGTTGCAGGAAAGGGCTGTATAAGCATCATGGACCTGTTTATGCTGAAAGTGCAGCTTCTCATGTGTAATAGACACCACATTGACTTTCGTTAAAAGACTGGAGGGAAGCAGAGTGCCTGTAATTTGTAAGGCTGTTGCAGAGGTGGAACTGAGGGATTGATTAATTGTCATATGAAAGAGGCAGTGGTTAATGTAATATCCAGATGAAACTCTTGCAGAACAGAATCATTGTCAGTGAAGGCTGAAAGATCACATTAAACAAAAGGCAGACTTAGGTATGGAAAAGAGTTGCAGTTTAACTGAAAAAGTCAGTGAAACTACACTAAGGTTTTAACATGGGAAGAAGGCACTTAGAAAGCCAGTAAGCCATATGTGCTTATCTTCGACAGTGAGTGACAAATGGCCTAACAGGTAAAAACACCTATATTGCATTAAGATGCTTTGCATCATTACATGAAATGACCTCCGGAAAACGTGATTCAATTTAAGATGTCTCAGTTTCAGATCTGGAGACAATCATAGATTCAGAAATATATTTATGAAACTCTGTTGCCGCTGAGCTCAAAAGACCAAATGCTATTACTCGTGATTTTGAAAAGGGTAAACATGAATAACTGAAAGGAGATGTTGATTAAAGAAGTAATATGAACAGGAATAATGGAATTAAAGTAATTGAGGCAATATTGGGCCTAATGGACCTTGTTCTCTTAATGCTTTTCCTCTGGTTTGTATTGAGTTGGCTCGAGAGTTGATTGGACTGTGTGCACCAAAAGAGGGAGACATGATGGAGGAGTTAGTACTGCTGTTTATAAAGAAATCAATCTGTTGTTCTTAAGGAAGAACATCAATCAGTTGTGAAATAAGTTACATGGAGTTTTTATATTTGGCTTCTCAGATAATGAAAAAAATGATGAGACAAGACTGTGTGCCTTGTGTGTAGTAGATGCTCACTAAGTATTTCTTGGATCGAAAACTAAAAGGTATCAAAGATTTAATTTAGCAACTGTATCAGCATACATCCTCTTATTAGTACTTACTTTGTTCTGTTCCTTTTACTTGACTGACTGTGTAGTACTGTAAATGTAAAGTATGCAATTTTATTGATTCTTGCTCTGAAGTGAGCTCTCAAATTTCTACCATCAGGCAGGCCAGGGCAGCTTTGTATGACCTTCGGATTCTGGATTGTTTAGTGTTTTAACAGTTTCATTTCTTTTTTGGTGATCAGACTTTTTGCCCCATACAGAAGTAGCAGAATATAATTTTTGAAGTATAACTTTATTGACAAACTCCCTTTCAGAAAACCTAAGTGTTTTCTCTTTATCTACAAATTACAAGCTTACTGTATTTTAGAGTTCATTCCCTACTATATTGCTGTCAAGAATGCATTCAGACTTCTGCTGCCCAGCCACACTTCACTTCCACCTGTCCCTACCCAGACCCTATGGGGATGACGATTTATTGCTTCATTCTATCATTCAGTTTTTGAATATATGCAATGTTTTACTTGGAATCCTTGTTCGCATACGTATATCCATCCAACTACAGCCAGTTCTGCTTCATGCAACAGTGATATTTTATCAAAGTATGTTACAAAAGCAGTCATTTCAGTGGGCTAAATGATAATTGAAGATGCACAATACCAAAGTTGACTTATCTGTGGTTGTTTCAATAATAGTGGTTTTTTAATCTCTGTGAGAGTATAACTTTAAAATCTGAACACCACTGAAAAATGCATTTTACTATATCTTTTCATAAGATTGGAGCAAACTTAAGTATTTTGAAAAATTCAACATTTTGATGATCCAGTATGAGAAATAGAAAGTAAACACTTAAAGCAGCCATGTTGTGAATTGAGAGTTTTTCCTTTATGCTGGCGGCCCAGTGTGTATAAAGGTTCTGACTCCCCAGTCAACTGATCACAATGTCTAGGACACAGAGAAATGTGCCAGAGATGCTTGCAAGAGTTATTTTAAAAAACTGACTGAAAAAGAAATATTTTCTCCATTGAGTTTCCTATTAGCATTTCATTTCTTTTCCTGGTGGTTTTTCTCTCTGAATACCCTCTTTTAGGTTTGTTACTGATGCAAAGATCCTTTTAATAGTTAAGCTTTTGAGAATTTTAAGAATCTGTTCTTAAATAAGGGTGTGTTTTTGTTTCCCAAAAATGATCAACACATTGTTAGGGCAACGAGAGTACTAGTGTATAAGAGCATGTGATTATTAAATTCAGTTTCACCTGATCCCCAAGTTATTATTTTTTCCTACTTTGTGTTTTTCTTGAACACTGAACCTTTGTCTCAGTGTTGAAAATTTGAAAAAAAAAAAGAGAAGAATAAAAAGACAACTGAGTAATCCCAATTTCAATATCAGTGCAAAAGAGTGAGTGTTTGATAGGTTTAAGGTTAAAGATGCATGTCTATGTTAGTTCCTGACCCTGCTGAGATTTCATTAAAATGACATTTGGAGGATGTTTCTTAAAAGGGACACAACTATAAGAGCAAAGAAATGAGACAAGGGCAGCAGTGTTTTGGAAGCTACAATATGGATGGATGAGCGGTAACTTACTTAGGCACCTGAGAAAAGTAGACTTTTACTCTGACAAAGATGAAAACAAAAAGCAGTTCTCTTTGCACTGATGAGAGCTACAAAAGGTTAGGAACAAGAGCGCCTGGAAGAGAAGATGAAGATACGATTAAGATTTTGAATACTGAGTGAAAGTTCAGATTGGCTCCAAAGCTTTATACAAGCAAGTAGCTGTTGCTCTTTTTCTGCTCCAAAAGAGGAAATGGATTTTTCTGTCTTGTTTTTTTTTTTTGTTTGTTTGTTTTTTGTTTTTTTCCCGGTACCAAGAATTGAACTCATGACCTTGTGCTTGCCAGGCAGGCGGTCTGCTGCTGAGCTAAATCCCCAGCCCCTTGTCTTTTCTTTAGAAATAATAAAACAGAAGTTTTCTTGACTGGATTGTGGTAAAAGTGGTATAATATATACTCTTTAAATCTGGTAGATTGTGTTGATTTACAAAGTTGTGAAAAACCAAAGCACCTTATTCTTCTTGCTGTTGGCCTGTTGGCACCCAGAATGAAACTGTACCTGTAGAAGACCAGGAGATTTCCCTGGGGGTCTAACCTAAAAAAATGAACCTCAAAGATACCGATACCAGAGCTTTCCAAATGAAAGGCTTGGCTAGAGCAACCCTAAAATAAATCCACATAATCCTTTCCCTACTCCAAACTTTCCTGTTGACTTTCTAGTCCCTGGCTCCTAAGGAGCAGGAGACAACCAAGGGTCATCAGAAGTTTAGGGTGCTGTCATGAGAAGCAGAAACTAAAGCAGACAGAAAGAAAAACTTTAAAGTTGTGCAGCTTTTTGCATTTATTGTGAAATTTTAATTTTATAATAAATGAAATTTCACAATTTTCATTTATTGTGATCAAATAAATGAAAGAGTAAAGCAATGGAAAGAAAGATGCACAAACCCGGAGATAGGACTGACATGAGAGATGGATGGAAAGAATCTTTAAATTAAAAGTAAAAGAGATCTGAAAATACTAACTGTGCAGCGGAACTAGTGACTAACTGATCTAAATTGGAGTAGGTAGGGAGACTTAAGGGAGATTTCAGGGTGATCATTGGAAAACACCTAGTATGTGTCTGCTGAGAGGAGATTTAGAAATCTAAACTGGAAGAGGGTGGGATGAACTCAAATGGAAGCGCTTTGGGTATGGTATCAGGATAAGTACCTGGGAAAGTAACCCAAATTAAATGTAACAATTAACGTCTCAGAGAACCGTAGTAATTCAGAATAGGAAATGTAACCATAGAACACTACACACCTCAGCACCATTAGTCTCTCTGAAGCTTTTATGGTGTAAACATGTATATTTGATAATACCAAAATTTGGCACAGTTCTTTGAGGATGTGAACATGAGGCATATACATGTATATGAGAGGAATAAAACCTAATCCGCAACTACACTAGAAGGTCAAAGCCTAAAACTGAAAAAGCCAAGAAGTAATAATAACAACATATTATTTAAATCAGTATGTCTGAATTTTTGCCTTACTATGGTACATACAGAAACTGATAACACTGTAGGAAACTTGAAACAGCTATCGGAGAAATAATAAATACACGTAAAACTTCCAAATAAAACTAAGAATTTTAAGTGAGAAACCTGGGCTTGATTTCATGAATATAACTTTTAAAATACTGCTTCTATGCCTGGAATGGCTGAACACAGTTCTTGATCAAGGTTTCGGAGAGTCTATCTTTGAATTCTTGTGGGACACTTTGGTGGTTTGGGTCTTAAACTTCCCTCAGAGACTCACATGCTGAAAGCTCGGTACCTGGCCACCAGTGCTCCTGGGAGGCAGTGGAGCTGTATGAGGCAGGCCCAGTAGGAAGAAGTCCAGTCACTGGGGACCAAAAATTACTCCACCGCATGGAATACTGGGGTCCTGGGCCCTGCTCTCCCTGTGCCTGTCAGGTGTCATGAGCTGAACAGCCTGCCTTCTTGTAAACTCCCACCCCGATGTACTGTGTTGCCACAGGGTCAGAGGGACAGTGCCCAGTGACCATGGACTAAAACTTCTGAAACCAAGCCAGAATAAATCCTCCCTCCTTTTATTACCTCAGGTATTTTGTTTTATGAAAGCAAACCAAATGTAATCAATGTCAGTGAGGGACCATACAAATAGTGTTTAATAAAAAAATTATTTTAAGCCATTTTACCAGTATTCCAAATTCTATAACAGTTAAAATTATTTAAAAATTTAATGGTATTAGTTTTCTTTCTTTGTTAGACAAATGCAGTACTCTGATAATTCCAATAGTTTTCAAATCCAGTTGAGAAGTTCACCTATGAAGTAATTAAAAAGAGCACATTATACCCAAAAGGAAAGAAGTATCTGACACCCAAAGGAACAGTGTTTTGGCAGCTGCTACCTGTTCCCTCTACTTCCCACTTTTCTAGAGGCCTGCCTTCAACTAGCTGGAAGACAGACCCCTCCAGCAGCTATGTGGGCAGCATCTCCCCAAGGTACAGTGGGGCTTTCTGTCTGAGTGTCCTTAGCATTTCTGTGGCTCTTAGCAGTGAGAACCAGGTGTTGTGACCTTGGAGAAACTGATGGCCGGGTGATCACTCATAGCAGACCTGGAACTGAGTTATACCAGAGTAATGTAGTAGTTCTATCAGTTGGAAAGCTCTGACTTGCAGATGTGGAAGCAAATTTCAGAATAATTACTCAAAGAATTGAAGCAATTACCTCTAGTGCTAAATACTATTTAACATTTGAGGCTGTGTCACTAGTAAATTGGTTTAAATACAAACTAATATTTAAAATATCTGTTACGTGTTCGTATAAGGTCTTCTTGACCTTTTTGCCTTATGAGGACATATGAGAGAGCAGTTTGCAACTCTGTTTTGATGAGTAAAATACAAAACGTATACAGTTGTGGACACAGTTTACTTCTTTTTTTTTTTATTTTAAGGATAAAAGGAGGGAAACATTAACAGACATACAACATTTTACAACATATCACAAGCACAATACAGACAATACAGAGTTACAAACAAAGTGGTAGGGAATTAACAATGGTGGTTGTATTACATATTGATATCTTCAAAGTGGCTTCTCATGAAAACAGATATAGACATGCAATACTGGTCAACCAAAGACTCATTGACAGTTTCTTTCAGCATAGAAACAGCAGATAGAAGAACAACCATGTTATCTATCCTGTATATACATACATACAAAATTTCTCCTTCTTTCCCTTCTCTTTTCCCACATCCCAGAAGCCCTTTACTCTTCGGTGGTTTCCTATCATTTCACAGTGTCTATCATACCTCCGAGTTTAAATTAACTCTTTCAAGTTTTACACTAGTGACACAATGCGGTGCTTGCACATGTATGTTTGATTTATTTCACTTATGACTATGGTCTCTAGTTGTGACCATTTAAATATAAAGGCCTCGAGTTTATCTTTCTTTACAGCTGAGTAATATTCCATTATATAAAAGTACCATAATTTTCTTATCCAATCCTCAGTGGATGGACATTTGGGTTGCTTCCACATTTTAGCAATTACAAATTGTGCTGCTATGAACATAGGTGCACATATATCACTGTGATATGATGTTTTTAGATCTTCTGGGAAAATACCCAGCAGGGGGATAGCTGGGTTGAATGGGACCTCTAAACCTAGTTTTCGGAGGAATCTCCAAACTGATTTCCACAGTGGTTTCACCAGTCTGCATTCCCACCAGCAGTGGAGAAGGGTTCCTATTTCTCCACAGCCTCGCCAGCATTTGTTATTGGTTGATTTCTTAATGCTAGCCATTGTTACTGGGGTAAGGTGGAATCTTAGTGTTGTTTTAATTTGCATTTCTCGAATGACTAATGATGTTGAACATTTTCTCATATATTTATTTGCCGTTTGTATCTCCTTGTCTGAGAAATGTGTGTTCATCTCAGCTGCCCATTTTTGGATTGGGTCTTTGAATTTGGAGGGGCTGAAATTTTTTAATTCTTTATATGTTCTAGATAGAAGCCCTTTGTCTGAGGGACAATCAGCTAAAATTTTTTCCAAGTTTGTTGGTTTTCTTTTGACTCTGCTGGTGATTTCTTTAGATGTGTAGAAACTTTTCAGTAGGATGAGATCCCAGTTGTTGATTCTTTCAAGTGTTTCACGTGCAATTTGGTTTTTATTCATGAACTCTCTGCCTACCCCTATGTCTTCGAGGTTTTTACCTACTTTCTCTTCCAATAGATTTAGTGTTTCTGGTTTAATATTGAGATCTGTGAACCATTTTGACTTGAGTTTGGTGCATGGTGATAGGCTTGGGTCTATTTTCAGTTTTTGGCAGGTATTGAGCCAATTTTTCCAGCACCATTTATTAAAGAGGCTATCATTCTTCCAGTGAGTTTGATTGGCCCCTTTATCAAAGATTAGGTGGTTGAGTGTGTTTTTGGTTGTGTCTGTTTACTTCTTAAATGAAGAGGCTAATCAGTTTGTGGATTATCAAATGACCTCTTCTCTCTCAGTGATGAAGATAAAAAGACAGCAAACTTTATTTTTCAACAGAAGAATAGAGAAATTGGAACAAAATTTTTGTGTTGTCTCTTTAACATCCTGCTACAGAAATTATTAATAATGTTTTAGGAGAAAAGTTAGAAAACTGATAGCTACTCTTTTATTAAATCAGCCAGAAAAGAAGAAAGACACTTGAAAGTACATAGTGAGCACACTCGTCCTGCATGGAGGGGACTGGGAGCACGGCCTATTTGGCGCCTTCCAGATTGGAGCTGAAATTGGAAACAATGATGCTTTAAATTGGTGCTCAGCTAATGGGCTTGCTGATTTGTTCTCATTTTTCAGTCTTCTAGTATGTCCTTGAAGTCCTCAAAGAGGTTTTATACTTTCAGCCTGAAGTCTCTGTGCTTCATTTTTCCTTTGTTCTTCAACTCTTACATTGCCTTACCCTGTTTCATCTCTGGAGAGGTTTGGAATAATGCATGGTATACACCAAATAATTGGGATGAAGCCTGTGACATGTCCTGATGATGTTAACCACTCAAAATTCTAGGAAATAGTTCTCGCTTGCATTAGCAGAAGATTAATTTAGATTAACTTTGAAGTCTTAATTTTTAAAACCTTTACATTTTTACCAGTGATGATTGAAAAACATTGGTATTCTTTTGTCTGCATTACTGATTACAATTGCAAATAGTACTAGAATGGCTTCTCACTATTCCATAAGGAGTAAACTATTATTTTACCCATTTAATGGCTATTAAATATTTTTAAAATAATCTTCCAAAAGTATATTTATAACTATATGAAACATATGCATAAATCACAATGGGAAATGTATTCTGATATGCATGGATAGTAATATTTGCTTAGATACATTTATACTGTGATAGCTTCCCAGACATTTGATATTTTTGAGAGGTTTCTCATTTGAGACATCACTAAAAGAGGTAAATATAGGGGTGCTTTCAAATAAAGTCAAGATAATGATTTATTCAGGTAGTTTTGCATATTTTGCTCCAGGATTTGCTGAATATGAGCCCCAAACCTTATGGTCTGAAATAGGAATGGTGGAAAACCCTGATAAACTGGCCATTTTGGAGGTGGGATCAAAGAAACTCACTAACCTTTAAATTTTCCCAATGAAAAAACAAACAGATGTCATTTTTTTCATGTTAAGGGATATGTGTTCAGAGTGGAGAGTCAAAAGAAGGACAGTGTCCTGAAAGGTGAGGGTTTGCCCCACTGTGGTGGGTAGTGGGGGTACAGGCAGGGGAAGGTGGAGGAAGAGGGGAGGCAGCTAGGACCTTGTAAATATGGGGAAGAAATTCAATTTAAAGAGAAATGTTTGAAACATTTGGCAACAATTGACATGATCAAAAATTACATTTAGGAGAGAGTATTCTTGCTGTAGACTATCGAGGGTATCAGAGAGGAGAGCTTCTGGCACATGATAAGTAAAACTGCAGAAGAGGGAGAATGGGAAGGATTTGACTGGTGACAAGATTGAAAGAGAAAACAGGGGTAAAAGGAGTTGTAGATAGCTGAGGTCAAGGTTGGATTGCTGCATCTGAGAGTATAGTAACTCCCATTTCCATCAGTCCAAAAAATTTTTTAAGAAGCAAAGCAACCAGAAATTATCTAGCAGATATCCAGCTGCTTTCTGGAATAAGCCAGTTTTCTCAGCTTACAATTTGTGGAACAGCAGGCAAAAAATAGACCTGTTGTAAGTGGGTCAGTTCTATATGGGATGTGCTATTACCTATTTTCTTGCTCCTCCTGCTCCTGGAAGATGCCCTTGACAGCAGTAAATAAAGGAGTGTAATGGGAATTAGAGGTTGGGGAAAGAAGCCCAGGTCTGGAGAGCATTTCCGCACAAATATAATCAGATCTGGTGTGTGGATAAGCATTCCATCACAGAGTGAGGACGGGAGGAGTAGAGTCTTGGAAGCAGATATTGTGAGCTGCTTTGTGGCAAGGCTTGGGACAAAAGACAGAGTGGTTGAACTGGCCTTAGGCTCATAAAATGGTTTGCTCTAAACTTCACATGGGATTTGTGTCATTAGAGCAAACTGTCTGGTTTTTTATCTAAAGCTGTAAGTGAGGGGACAGTTTGATTCCTTGCAACAAGCACCCACAGCATAAATATGGCAGGGTGAGCTTCCAAACCATGCCTGAGCAGGTATTCAACTACCAAGAGGGTTTTCAGGAGCCTCTCCTCTTTTGCAAATATAGTTCACCCAATTCTTCTCAGAGTTGACTGAAATTCTTTTTTTTTTTATTTTAAAGAAAAAAAAAAACAAATAGCAAAATAATAGCAACAAAGTATCAGGAAAAAAGTTCAATCTAAAGTGAAGGAGTTATTTTAAAAAGAAGACATTAAGTTTTACATTCCAGTACCTACCCCCTATGTTCACACTGGGGCCGTAATTCATATGTCTTGTGGCCAGGTGGCTTGAAGCACTGGTGACATATACATGACTGTCCCATTGGGCAGGTTTTTTTTTTTTTAATTGATTTTATTAGTAAAAAAAAACAATAAAAATGATTCGATTCATTTGTACCACCAGTGGGACAGTCATGCATACACAACTGGTAGTTCAAGCCAGCAGGAGAGTGTTAAAAGATCAATTTTAAGCAATTGATTCATATAAATGGGGGAGGAGTGAACAAGTCCGAAACACATAGGCCAAGCTGATAGGGTGGAAACTCAGGCAGGAGTTGATGTTGCCTTGAGTGTGAAATCTGTATGCAGGTTGGCAAGCTGGAAAGTTAGACAGGACTTCCATATTAAAATCCTGAGGCAAAATCTCTTCTTTGGGAAACCCAATTTTTTTTAAGAGTTTCAGCTATTTAGATGAGGCCCATCCACATTATCAGCAATCATTTCCTTTACCTAAAATCAAGTGATTATAGATGTTAATGACATCCTGAAAATACCTACACAGCAACATTCACCTGGGTGTTGGACCTAGCAACTGAGCACACAGTATAGCCAAGTTGATACAAATTTTATCACCCCAGATATCTTATTTTTACTGTAGTGAAAGAGCAGTGTCCATTATATTTTGCTCCTTTACCTCAATGCTATGATTTTTACAACAGAATAAAGATTCTGCTAGTGATATAGTGGTGGTAGTTTTAGTGGTGCTTTCATTTTTCTTAAATTATTAAATAAAATAATTTGTTAAGAGCTGGGCAGTGTTAGTACCTTACCTCTGTTCCACACAGTGCCAAATAGATATGCCCGATTTACCTGGCAACTGGGCTGAGCGTGGGTTATACATATTTTGGTTGAGCTAGACAGTGGTGGTGAACCTATGGCGTGTGTGTTTTGCTTTAAGATAAAAGATGTTATTGTATGAGTTGTTTTTCTAAACTGAAACTTCAATTCCAGGTATAGCTGGAGGTTTGGCACTTGCAATAAGTAAGTGGGTCTGGGTTGCAGTATGGACACTTGTCTCTAAATGGTCTCCATCACTGAGCTGCATTACTGACTTTTCAAGTTCCGCTGTGAGCTGGCTCAGTTGAGTATGTGATAGTCACTTGGGATGTGGGGAGTTAATATTTTCTGGGAAGAGTTTTAATGTTAGAATTTACTGTCTTTTGCACATATAAATTTGAAGCCTTAATGTTATGCTCTTCTGGTTATTTGCATTTAATATGCATGCAAATTCACAATGTACACTATACGCTGAGAACATAATTTATAAATCAGTACTTTCTCTGGTTGTTAGCAATTTTGGATGCTTTAAAAATTAATACTTTGAAGAAATATATATTTTCAAATTTACTGGTGGTATCTTTAGTTTTCAGAGAAAAATATGTAGTATATCCTTTACCAGGAAAGTAGACCTCTGCTATAGTGTTCTCTGTGTTCAAAAAAGTTCAGCATAGTGATAAAGGTTAGAATGCTTTTATTTGTGTTTCCTATGAATGAGTTGGATTAGGTGTTACAGATGTTTGTTTCCATTAACGATGCTGAAAAATACGCATTTCTGAAACATGATTGCAACCCACAGCATTCCAGTACAACTGGGGCTGAGTCACTTCTGTGATAAACACACTTGGAGTAATGCAGTAGCATATTACACTTCCAAGTGGAAGATGTGTTGACAGCATCAGAGAGTAAGAGCATCCCAGAGAGGGCTCTGTAGCCGCTCTGGATGCCTTTTAGGCTTGCTGTCTTGGCAACTAAAACACAGCCACCAGTCCTTTTGCCAGGAAGGGAGCTCCAGTTATCCTTGATTCTGTGTGACCCCTCGCCTGAAACTGTTGAGGGGTTTGGCTGTGCATCTCCTGGAAGCTGCAGACTTTCCTTTCCCTGTACATCTTCAGCCCACCACCAGATTCTGTTCTTTCTCCTTTGGGCCACTACAACTTCATCACAGGCTCCTTTATTCTCAAGGGTTGACTCTTCCATCAGTCTAAAGCAAGGCCTCGCAAACTTTCCTGACCTAGAAAGAACTTAGGATAAATCCCTGGGCTGCAGCCATTCTCTGCAGGGCACAGACATTCACCCTCAACTTTAGCAGCGTGCTCTGGCACTCTACTTAGAAAGTGTTTTAAAACATTTTCCTCTCTGAGCTGCACATCTTTCATGACTTAGCCACCTCTCCCACCTTAACCCTGAGGACCACTTTACCCTTGGGGACTCTAAGTTATTTCATTATTCTCTCAAAGCAAGGCCTCTTCATGTTAAGGTCAACAAAGGCTCTCACTGATACGTTCTCAGCATGGCACGATCACTGCCACTGTTATCACAAATATTAGCATGCATTTCTTTGATCACTTATGAGTCTTGTTTTGGCAGTTGCACAAGATGGGCTAAATCTGATTCCCCTTGACACCCACTTAAAACCTGAATTGGGGCCTCTGTATAATTCTGCAGCCTGGCAAAGTGCAGACTAGAAGCCTTCTTGGTGCTATTCCTTGGGTACAGCTGGATCTGCCAGAGTGAAGTGGCTTCCACACCTCACCACTTTTTCCTCTAACAAAGATGCCTTTATAGCCAACCAAATGCTGCTAAGATACAGAGCTTAAGGGGCATGATTTTCTAATGCGTTTTGGGGCAAAGGGTACATCACTTACAGATTTGCAGCTAGGCACCCGATAGGCCTTATTTACAAGATATATGTGAAAAACAAGAAAGATCACTTTGAAATCTTCTATTAAGAGAGGAATACATCAAAAGGGAGACCAAATTTACTACTTCTCCTTTAGAAACCATGAATGATAATAGTGTTGCTTTTGAATTATTTAACAGTGTTTGATGAATTTACTATAATACCAGGTGAAGATTATCTAATTTTGTGATAGTAACATCCAGACAAAGTGTTCTGCAGTCACTTCTAATTTTTTTCCTCTTGTCTCTCTTCTCAGTGCCTGGAATTCTTCTCTCTCTTCCCTTCTTCCCCTTGCTTCCTTTTTCTTCTTCCTTTTTTGATATTAATCATAGTAGCTCACAAATATGTAAAATATTCTAACTGGCTCAAAGATGCATTTTTACTGGCTTAATAATTTTATGGGTAACTCTAACCACAGGGGTCCCATGAGCTGTTGGAGCAGCGATCTAACTATCTTGTAATGTTTAGGTATATGAAATCCATGTGCTCAATTTGCATAGAGTCCAGCAGCTCTGAGTGTCTGAATTTGAGCTTGGCACATCTTTGGAGTTCAGGCTGCTGATTTCTGCCATGGCTTAAAAGACTCCAAAGGAGGCTGGATCAAGGAACAGTATCCAAAAGTTTTCTGAGAGAAAGCCAGGAGTGAAAAAATCTGCCAGAAAGAACAGAATGAGCTACAAGGTCTGGATGTCCCAAGAAGTGGTTGGTCCAGCTACCTTTTTTGACCGGACCAGCTTCCTGTTGGCTCCCCAACCAACAGCAGACTCCTCTTAAAAAACAAAGCAAGTATTGCACACCATAAGCCAGGGCTCTGGCACAACAGAAGCAGGGGTGGGCAGACAGTGGCCCTTGGACTAATGCCAATTGTGTAAGACCCAAGGACTGAATTTTTTGTCTTTCTTTTCATCATTCCTTTTTCCTTCCCTCCTTCCCTCCCTTCCTTTTCTTTCTTTCCTCATTTTTGAAAGGCAGTTTAAGCAAAGAAACATGCACTACAGAGTCATACATATTTACTACCTGGCCCTTTACAAATCAAATTTGTGAAGTTCTGCAGGAAAGTGGACAACAGAACCTGATACCTAACCAAACTATCTGGGCAGCCCTATTTTGAAAGAGCAAGGACCAGAAAGGAGCTGGGTTTCCTTGTGGCTGCGCTTCCAGAATGGTGTCCTAGGGGGAGTGTTTAGCCCAGAGAATGCTGTCAGTGGCACTGCTTGTGATGTGGGGTGGCAGAGTGATGTGAGTTACTGAAGCAGAGGAAGAGTATAGGAGAACAAGATAGTGGCCTCAGCTTGCTGCTAGTCCAGGGACAGAGCTCAACAACTCTGCTGAGCCTGTGGCCTTCACAGTGTGTGGTGGTGTTATGCGTGGGTTGTGGGAGTTAGTTGACCTTCATGCTCTGTAGTCTACACAGTCTTTCTTATTTTGTAATTGTGAGAACCTTTGGAAGCAGACAGAATGAGTGTTAACTCTTGACCTCAATTTATAGAGAAAAAAAGATTGATCCTTGGTCAGGGAGGTGTCTTCTTCAAGGTCATGTGGTGATTATATTGTGGAGTTGAATAGTCAGATCCAGACATTGTGACTCTAAGACCTCAAGAGAGAGTGAATTTTCACTGCTCAAAGTGTTAACCCTGCACTCTTTCCATAAAAGAGTGTTCTTTCCAGCCACTGTTGTTTAAGTCTCTTTATAAATTCTTTATGTTAATAAATGCAATAGAAATGGGCAGAACAGGTCCAGAACGCAACTCATGTGATCTAGCTCAGCCTAGTCACCTCATGATGAGCAAAGGTGTATGTGGAACAAACTCACCAGATGTCAGAAGTCATTTTTACTGTCTTGGGTGGTCTGTGCATGACTGGAAGTCTGGGTAGAGACAGATGGTGGGGGGTTCAGGCCTGAGAAGTTGTGAGAAGACTATTGACACTGTGACAGACAATCTTAATCGAAATTGGAATTGATTTCACTGTTTTACCCTGGATGTTAGACTAAGGCACTACACAGTAAAATAAATCAAGTAGCCTATGCTGTATGCATGTGATGTGATTATCAAAGGCCACCATCCTACGTGGTATGATAGGAGAGAACATTTTATACATTTTCCACCTTCACACTTCAGTTTTTTGTCATAATTACATGTGCCCAGATGTGATGCACATGGCTCTGGTGCTCTGCCTGGGTCTGAACCTGAGCAGGAGTTCGGTCCTGCAGCCAGTGTCACTGCTAAGTGTTGTGGCAGTCACAGAGAAATCCATCAGAGTAACAGCAACTAGCTGTCTCGGAGAGTCTAACCACATCCATATTCAGATGAGAATATTGGTGCACTCACTCAGAGTGATATCCGGGGAGTTTGGAATAATGCTGCCTTTACACTGTTCATAAAACATATTAAAAATAAAGCCTTAAAAATCGTGCTTGTGAAGAATGGGGAGAGGAAATGAGAGTAGCAATTCACACAGTGCACTTTTCCTTGGAGACAGAAGTGGTGTCAATTTCTCAGAATGGGTCTTTAATCTCTTGCAATATTCTTAAGAAGCTAGGTTGTCAGTGGGTTCATGGTATGTGAGCTCATTTTGAACTTGGCCTGTCTGGCTCCTTGTACCTTTTAGATATCAGCTCAAATGTCATTTCTTAGAGAACCTTCCATCCACCCAACCTGGGGATTTGTCCCCTCAGCTCTGCACCCTGTGTGCGCTATCTGATCATGCCGTTTTATTTTCTTCACAGCACTAAACCACTGTTTTACAATTATTTAATTTACTGGTTTGTTCAGTGTCTGTAGACGCCGGGAGTGCAGAAGCCAACCATGACTGTCTGGTTCACTGTTGCTTTCAGTAGCACACAGAACAGTGCCTGCACTGTGGTAGACACTTAATAAATCTGCAGAATCAATGGTGAGCAAATACATGCTTTCCTGTTTCTTGGTCGTATGGTGTAGTGTCCACTGGTGAGTTGTAGTTATTCCCTAGTGGAAGGATTAAGAGAGACTGTAATAATTTTCTATCATTGCAGTGCCAAATTACGACAAATTTAGACACCTAAGGAATGTAGATTTATTATCTTATAGTTCTGGAGGTCCAAAATCCAACACTGGTCTAAGACTGTCTGGAGGGCTACACGGAGAGACCTGACGGGACATCTATTCTTTTCCCTTTGCCAGCTTCTAAAGTCATAAATGTTTTTTAGTGTGTGGCACCTTTCCATTGCTAAAACTAGCAATACTGGGCCAAGTCTTTCTCATGCTGCCATCTCTGGTTGCTTTCAGCTGGAAATAGTTCTCTGGTTTTAAGGACTGATGTGATTAGATTGTGTTTACTTGGAAAATTCAGAATACTGTCTTATTTTGAGCTCCTTAACCTTAGTTGCATCTGCAAATTTCTTTTCACCATGTAAAGTAACCTATGGATAGGTACCAGGGAAAGGGTTTTGGACATCTCATGTGCAAATGTTATTATTCTGCCTTCTATCAGAATATACTCAAAAGATAACGTGATCAATCCAAAGCTTCACTGCTCTTCCAGAATATGTGAAAGAGTCTTCTCAAGGTGTTTATTCATGTGACAAGATGTATTTGTGGAGTTTGCCACATTCCTCTTGACAACTTCATTCTTATTGACAGAGTGGGCCTGAATTGCTATTTTTGTAGGGTTGGGTATGAAATTACCAAACAAAATGGTGTGATTGTGTCCAAATAAGGATCCAAACAGCTATAGGGGTGATTATGGTGGTGAGCTATAATATGCATTAAATATAGGCTTAGTTGAAATATTTAATATAATTATGCACTATTTATAATAACAATACTATGTACTATTTTAAGACTATTTTACAAAAGATGAAGCTAAGACAAAGAAAAGTAAATAGTTTGCCCAAGATCATACAACTAATGGGTGACTGAGCTAGGATTTAAAGTCCTGGGCAGTCTGGTTCTCAACCCTGCTCTCTAACCACTGTCCTCTCCTGCCTCTCATTAGAGTGGCCAAAGAAGCCCACAAGGAGGCCAGAGAGGATGCTGCAGAGCAAAAGTTCATTTCTATGCGTGTGTGCATGTGAAGTGATTAGGACCTCACAGTTTCAACCTCAGGGACCTCCCAGAATATAGAGCAGGCCCCACCATGAGTCAGACACCACCACCTGCCCTGGAAGACAGAGATGGGGGAGCCACTGTTTCTGTCCTGGAGGCTGCAGAACCACACAGCCCAGGGGTATTCTTCCTACAGGGGTAGTATGGAGACATTATGAGCTGTGCAATTTGCTGAACACCTGTGGGGCTGCTGGGTCTTGGAAGTAGAGAGAACCCCTGCTTCAGACTGTCAGATCTGGGCCTGAGTGAAGCCACTTCAAGTCTTTGAGCCTCTGTGAACAGAGAATCCAAATGTTGTTTGTCTACACCTCCAGGGCAAGAGAGGGGTCAAATGAACATCCAGAAGTGCTTTGTTGGTTATTGGCATTCACATGCTTAAATAATGGAGTGAGGGAGGGAAGCCAGTATGATCATCTCAGTGCCCAGAAAATCAGTCTGCCTTGTGTCACCCTCAAGTAAACTGGACAGTGTGATTGAGACAGGAAGTCTTCTTCCCATAGCCTCTGTGAGGGAGAATGATTGATAGCAGGGATTTTACAGGTCAGCCTGTGAAAGAATGTAATCAATCAGGGCAGGAGAAGAATTGCTTGTCTTTGGTGTATAGACGAGGGCTCTAATAACCCATCTGCGGTCCTCCTCCACTTGTCTCTGCTCCCTCATTTCAGTAGCTGGGGTGTGGCAAGGCAAGGCCAGTCTTTGTACGGAGATAATACTCTGGTGTTCACCTGGTATTCAGGTACGTTTGTCCTGAATTGCATTAGCACAAGTGGCAGCTCTTAAGTTCTAGGCTCAGAGGAAGAAGCGAAAACTTACCTTGGACTTAGTGACCATCCATAGATGCTGCAATAGTCGGACCAACAAGTTAGCCTTACACAGTTTCCTACATGTTGGCAGAAGACACAGAACTGCTGGGTGAGACATGGGGAGGATACTGCTCCTGGCATAGCAGGCGTTCTGACCTGTGTGGTCTCACTGGTCACTCTGACTGCCAGGTCTGTTGGGGACAATGCAAAATGGGTTCAGTGGGTGCTGCAGACACGGTATGTCTGTGTCAGAGCTGAGGAACATAGAGTTTAGGACTTACTCACCATTTGCCTCAGAGGAAGGCATTATGTTTACTACTCTGGTCAGAGAAACCTGTCCTCTGTCCTGGAGAGACATAAAATCTTTATCCTTTCAGGCTGTTTACCTTAGAAGAGTCCTGGAAAAGGCTTTTTGGGATAAAAGGTGTTACAGAATTTAACTTCTTTCCAACATAAACTAATATATCTGCCAATTTTTAGTGATTATGAAATTATTTTTCTTTAAATATACAAAATTGGGCCAGGGTATTGATATAATCTGAATTCTGTTTGAGAAGGAAATATCTTTTTCTAATTCTCTTCACTTAGTTCAACTTAATAATTTGGAATGGGGATTCAGTAAAATTTATTGCTAAAATACCCAATTTTTATGGAGTTCAGGACTTTCCATGAGTTGGTAATTAAAGGTATTTTAATGAAAGATTGTTTAATGGAATATACCAAAGACATATGGTTATCTCTGTGATTATTTTGATTATAAGAGTAAACAAAAATAACAGTTTTGTGCTTTGACAATGAATAGTACTGATTGGTACTTATGGACAGGTTTTTGCTTAGAAAAATATAACTTTTGCCTTGATTCTCATACTTTTCTAGGCAAATTCTTAGGAGAAAAATTATTACTGGTATACATGTTTCTTAATATCTGATTTTTCAATTAATTCCTAAATTTCATTGTCTTTACTTATAGTCATGATTAAAATTATACACCTATTACTATCTACTCTGTCAATAGTGATAAATTAAATCTAAATGAACTGGATAAGGCATAGGACAGTTGAACTCTGAATGTATTTTTAGGAATAAACTTGGTACAGGACACGTGAGATTCTGTAAATATCAGAAAGTTCAAAGGCCTGCATTCCACCTAGGGTCAGCACAATGTTGTGAACATACAGTAGTTTTAAATGCAGCTGGATCTGAAATCCAGCTCTACCAATTCCTAATTCTGCAGTTCAATTAACATATTGAGCCTCTGTGTCCTCATCTATAAATTGCTTATAATGATCACTATATCACAAAGTAGTTGTGCCTTCTACATGAAATAAGTTATTTGAAGCTGATACATTCTTTTAATAATGTAAAGAGAATATTGAATTCAGTATAGGATTATTACAGGATCTTTTTGATTACTTTCAGCTTGGGTGAAGCTTTAAATTCTTAGTTAAATTTCTTCTTATAAAGTACTCATTTATTGTCTATAATTTTTTTAGTTATCCAGGTACATTGAGGAATTAAAATCGTCATTTAAAAATCATCCCCTGGATATCAACAGCTCACAAGTTGTTAGATGTTAATGGGAAAGTCAAGAATATGCTCTAAGTTATTATTGGAGGTACACACAGAGCTATCTAGGGAAAAGCAAGGGTTGACTTAAATTTTCAAATTAAAATGGTTTGCTGATTTTAAAATGTCACTCACTATAAAATTAATTCAGTTATTTACCAGCCCCACACATACTAATAAGGGTGGAAAGTATGAAATACTACAGGAAAGAATGGGCAGTCACTTTTCCATTACGAGAGCTGGTATTAAGAAATAACGACAGATAACGTGTGTGATGCCCTCAGTTTTATGGGAAATCAGGAACTGAATATTTAAAAACTAATTATAATTAATTAAGATAACTAAAAGAGCTGTGATAGTTTGGGATTCTGCTTTTATCAATTTAATCAATCTCATGAAAAGTAGGAGATTTTAGATTTGACTTAAAAGCAACTTAAATCTTCACAGTGGGAATAAGAAAACACACTGAGCAAAAGATGAGTGAAATTCCATTCACTTTAAAATAAGTACCTACTGTAGTTTGAATGGAAAGGCAGGCTTGACTGAAGAGGCAGGGAGAGAGTGAGTTTCCACAGGTGGAATGATAGAAGATAAAGGACAAGGTGCTTGCTTGCTTCTTGCCTATCTGCTGTTGCACATAGAAAATAGCACTATGTCATAGAGCTAGCTTTCAATAGATGTGTGCTTATATATATATTTGTATGTATACTCATAATGATGCATAGTTCTATGTATGTATATTGATGTGCATGCACATTTTGTGTGTGTATCCAGGATGTCTTCAGAGTACACATAAAATGTTAAAGGCTGTACTTAATAGAGATGGGGCTAAATATTTACTTTTGTTATGTATTACCATGTACTTACATTTTAAAATAGTAGTTATTGCAAAGGTAGAAAACAAGTGAAACAATTTGCAAGATCTGTTAATGCCATTTCTAACTGGTTGTTAGCAGAGGTGGTTTGGTAATGCTGACTCATATTAATTGGGAATGTACCATCAATGGGCAGTGCACTGTGTCCATCCTCTGTCCTCGGCATCCCATGTGAGCAGGGATGTTTCTGAATCAAATCTTTACCCTTGAGAGCCCTATGATAAGGTGGAGAAACTTCCACACTAGTGAGACAGTATATGTAGAAACATTTAACCCAGTTTATCTTTATGAATGTAAAAAAGGCTTGGGTTACAGGCAATATTTTCCTTACCTGATAGTAATTATTTTACTTTAAAAGATAGAGAAATGTTTTCTCCTTCTTGTTTTGTACTTGCATTTTTCTTTATCTTGGGTTTGTATGACCATAGATACTCAACACCTTATAGAAAAGCAGCTGTAGCATAAATGAGGAAGTAGAACATCAGCTCAAACAGAACAAGTTGAAACTCTGGCCTCCACTAGACAGGAAAATGGATATTCCAATAAATAGAGTTGTTGAGGCCACAGCAAGTTATCTGCACACAGTTGCAGGGTCAGCATTTTTTAGATAATATCTTGCGTGAGTAGTTAATTAAGCAAAGGAATCCAATCCTGGTGGAATCTTGGGGGAAATGAGGTCTATACTTTTTCCTAGAACATTGTGGCAAATTGGTCTTTGACTCTATTGTAGCCATCTCTTGGGTGCTTGTGCCCTGAGTTCTGGTTCTATTCATTTCAAAATTCTTTTCATGAAATGGTCTGAATGTCAGTGGTGCCTGTTGGCTACATTTAATGGCCTTTTTAAAGATTCTCTTTCCCGTAGTTGCCTCAGTTCACAAGTAATTAAAGCAACGTGTTGGAAATGTGTGTTCTAAACTCTTCCTGTTCTTCACCTTATTGATGCACTTATTTATTAAAAAAGATCAACTCAGTATGGAAAATATGTCTCTCAACTTCCAGTTTTCTTTTCTGCTATTTGATTAAATTTTGAGATATCCAAAGCAATTGGACCACAAAGAGGCAAACAGAACTAGTCCAAAGTAAGTGGGGTTTTCTGCTCAGACTTACATTTTCGTATCTCTCCAAATCTGTTCTTTAAATATATTTCAATATTTATTTGATAAAGGCATGGGGAGGACAAATGCTTTTTAGTTAATAAAAGTTTTTTGTATAGGGAACTTGTTGTCCCTTTTTTAAAGACATGTTTGTAATATCCAGGCAGAGCTTTTGAAATTAGAGGTTGAACTGTGTAATAATTATTGTTAACATATAAATATGGGTACAGTAACTCTACCCTTTATCTTTTGTAAGATAAGGATGACAATATCAAGTGGCATTGTTGTCCATTAAATTATGAAAGCATTTGCAGGGCTTGGCATGTAGTAAGTGTTCAGTGAATGTTAACATTGTGACTGTTACCATCCAGTCATTCTTACCTCAATTATTTGTATTTTAGGACTATGTCAAATTGAAAAACTTCCTTTTAATTTGAAATCTCTTACAAGGCCTAGGAGACTTCTTTTGAAAAGTTTTCTATTGCTCTGTTACTCTTGTATCTCTGATTTCAGTTGAATTGATTTAAATCCCACACTCTGTTATGGGGACCCACAGGCCTTGACAGGACCATGTTTTGTTCTGGTGAATATAACGTCTGGAGTAGTGCTTTATTCAGAGGAAGTACTCACCAAAATTCATCGAAACTCTGGACTTTAGAATTATTCAGCCTAGATTTGAATCTTGTTCCCTATTAGCTGTGAGTTTCTTAGGTCACCTTTCTGGAACTGGGAGTTTTGAGGTCCTAAAGTCACATTTGTAGACAGAAAATCCCAAAGTTTGAAATTTTAACTGCAGAAAGTTGGTCCAAAGTAAGTGGGGTTTCCTCCTCAGACTTATATTTTCATATCTCTCCAAATTTATATTTTTAAATATGTTTCAAGGTTTATTTAATGAAGGCATAGGGAGGGCAATTGCTTTTTAGTTAATAAAAGTGTAATATACTGATAGAGTCTAATTCGTGTATTTTTTCTGGACAAAGCAGGATAAATGTTATTGTTAATTTGCTGTAAGTCATTTGTATGTGTGTGTTTTTTATAAATCAAGCAGTAACTGGGAAATATATTAAAAATTTTAAGTCTTTGACAGCAAAATATCTCACTTCAGTCAGAGAGCACCAGCCATACTTATTTGTTTCACAGTTTTAGCCGATGGTTATGGGATACTGCAGCTAAAGCGACAGTACTGGCAGCTTTTCTTGTGGGGGTGTTGGGGGTGGCTTCTTTATACTTGAGTATCAACATTTTGCTAATTATATAAAGCGATAACGTGATGTAATCTGAGTTGAATTGTGTAATTTGTGTAATCTGAGTTGATTGCTCAAGTAACACTTTAGCATTCCAAAATGTATGCTCCCAAGGAATTGGTCTATTGCTCTGAGCCTGCTTGTTAGGGATTTCTTATGTATCAAGCATCTAGAAGAACCTGGTAAGCACTAGTGAAGCACAAAAGAGCATATCTTCACATGTCAAATACATCATGGATTGCTACATGCAATAGCATGTAATAGGAAAAAACACATTTTACTGTTGTATGATACATCTCATTTTTTAAAAAAAATTAGAATGTAAAAATATCATGCATCCTGGAATTTCATAGGAGTAGATGTGCTTATGATCAACTTAAAATTTGTATTTTTCCTTAGAAAAATATTAATATGAAATAAATTATATAGTTTCAACTACTCAGATTGAAAACATGCTATTTTTAGAGAACATATAGACTACTTTTAATATAATAATTTTGGGAATGTATTTTAAGATTGATGTTGTTGGGCAACATATCAAGCAAAACAATAAAGATTTTTATTTAAAACAGCATCAAGACCTTCAATAAACATAGCTGCTTTCCTTCCACAATAACCCCCCCCCAAAGCATTGAAAAAACTCTAAGTAAATGACATATAGGTATGAAGTGTATGTTTGTAAATATAAAATCATGTTGAGTCAAACTAATGGTCTTATCTGGAGAATACCACAGCATGTGTAACAGAAGGGTATGATTGCCAACTCCATAGGTTAAGTGCTTGTTCCTTCATCTGTCCCAATTGGTAAATAACCTTTATTTGCAGTTCAGTTCAAGGGATAACTATCAATCAAATCAGGTACTAAGGATCTTATTCTAATATCAGTATGTAAGATCAATGTAAAATTTTTAAAGAAAATGCTGGGCTATTAACAGTTCAGTACAATAGCCACTTTATTCTCATTAATTAATTGTATCCAATTTCTCCAACTTTTTCTCTTAAAGAGTTTGAGTTGCATACATCACCTTTTTTTCTGGTGAATGTTCTGATGATCATGCCAATTCTGTACTGTTTTTTATGTCCTAAAGAGGTAGTAATATTCTCACAAAAAAGGAAAACTGAAACAAAATATCCACATTTGTAGAAAGCTTAAATCTGAACCTGAAGCCTTGATGAATTAATTACATAATGCCATCCATCAGCAGTGGCTTATAAAATCCAATATTCTGATGTATTACATATGCATAGCATCCTTTTATTAGTTGCTTCATCATAGTTTATATTTAAATGAGTCTGTACATCTACCCCCTACATACATATAAACAAAGACATGCAGAGTCAATAAATAGTGCACAAGCAGATTGTGAAACAACCACGCAGAATGAAATTCATAACCATAAATACATAAAGATCCAGTGATGTTGCTGGGAGACATATGGATTTTTAAAAATTGGTTCTATTTGTACTTACTATATACTGCATAGATTTAAACTTTTTGGTTTAACTGGCAAGAAGTTTGCTGGGTTAGAAATCATTTCCTTAAATTATAGTCTTTGCTAAAGCTCAGTGCATTAAACAGACTTTATCTGAATTAAGGGTCAAATATTACAGTTTTCTGAAAAAGACCCTGGACCCTCTTGATGATAGTGTAAGTTAATTCTGTTTCCCTGAGTGAGGTTTCACTGTGAGGACACAATGTACCACTTTGACTGAGATGCTGTTTTCAATAAATATGGAAATTATGGCTTCTAGTGCAGTGGCCTGGTAGGAAATCTCATGGGAAATAGTTTGAAACTATGTGATAGATTTGAAATTAATTCCTACCCCTTCTCTGAAGTAACCAGCTCATAAGTATAAGATGTACCATTATTTCTTGGCCATCTAGAAGGATGCACAAATGTAGTCCTATTTTATAGAATGAGACTGTGGCCATAAAAATCTCCTGGTCCATGTAGCCCCTCAAGGGCAGGGGAACAAAGCAGTCTGTGACTTTACAAGTTAGGTCAAGTGGGCTGTGCTTTATAAGTCTGAGTTGCCCCCTGGCCCTTTCCCTGCTATTGCGGCTGTTTCTCCAGTGACTTGGCAAAGAATGATTGGGGTTTTCCTCTTTGCCAGATGAAGACAGTTTTGTAATGATGGGTTTAAATTAAACCAGTTAAACTAGTTAAAATAGTCTCCTCAATTTTGTGAAATCCTAGCAGGACAAATGTAAAATGTGCCAATCATTTTCAGATTATTTGTTAAGAAACTACTGGAGATTTTATTATACTGTAAAATTTTGGAGCAACCACTGTGAAGAAGAGGGAGAAATGAAAGAGTGATTTGAAAATCTCCGTAGATGAAGTAGAGAAACTCAGTAACATTTGCTAGATTGCTTTCCTTGAAGGTCTTAAGTTTGAGGGTGGCACGTGGCCACTTAGGTCAGAAATAGCTGAACCTATGCATGCTTGGCATTTGCCTCCTGCTATATCAGTGTCTGAGAATAGGAAGACCCGTGGGAGATCTGGCTTCCTCTGAAAGTTGGTGGAATATGAGGCATGCAGCAAAGGCTTGTGGATATGCCACTATATTTTCCTCTCCCTTAGGGCCCAATATTTCTGGGTATCCTCCTTAATATCTATATCATTGGCAGATTACTTGTTCTCTTTAACACCAGGCAGGCAAAACCTAAGAGATTTACCCTATTTCATCTCTGCCTATCCAAAGAGAATGGAGTTTTGTGCAGATTTAGTAGCTTAATGAAAGCAAATATTCTGTATAATATTTTGAGCTCTTAAGAAGTTGATTCAGAATAAATCTGAAGCATGCATGCCATGTCAGGGTTGGAACTGCATGAAGCTGAATTCTCTGGGCTTTTCAAAAGCAGTGCTCTCCACCAGTTCTACTAGGAAGGTTACAACATTCTCTGTATAGCTAGGTCCTGTTGATAGATGCTCTGCTCTGTCTTTTTGTGTGCAGAGTCCCTTTAGCCTTCACTGCCATCTCCATAATTCCCACCCTTCCTTTCACAGACAGGACTCCAAAGCTCGAAACGTTGTAACTTGATGAAAGTTTCAAATTGGGCTTGGCAGGACTTGTGCTTCATGCCTTTTATTCACGGTCCTGTTTTCAGCAGTATACCATGTCACATGGACTGCTACCCATTCTCTCTCTCCCTCCCTCCCTCCTCCCCTCTGTCTGTGTGTACACCTTCCCTTTCTCTCTTCCTCCCTGTCTTTTCCTATCTCAGTATATTTTTTAATCTGCATTTTTTTCCTAGTAATTGCTTTCATTGTCTGTGTTTCTTCAGTGGTTTCCTTCCTATCCTGAGTTCTTTCCTGATTTGTCTTATTGGATTTCATCCCCTCAAGGTTTTGATGTGCTTGTTGCAGTCTACTGTCTGTGAAGTAAGGTGGAGTGTTCTGAGCATCCATTTTAGAGTGTGATTATTTTCTTGAGATTTGTTAAATAATGGAGTGTTAAAATGAAAGAAAAATTTTATTAAGAGAATACAAGTCCAGTGTCTCTAATCCAGAATGCTTCAAAGTTTGTGAGTGCCAACATGATGTCAGAAGTAGACAGTGTCATACTTGACCTCACGTGATAGATCCAGTCAAGTGCAGGGCACTAAAAGTACTGTATAAAATTACCTTCAGGCTAGTGTAAAGTGTATTCAGAACATAAGTGAATTCTGTGTTCAAAATTAGTTTCATCTTTAAGATATCTTATTATATGTATGCAAATATTCTGATATCTGAAAAAAGTAAAACTCTGAAATACTTCTGATATCCAGCATATTAGATAAGGACTACCCAACCAGTATTTTTACTAAGCATCTTATAATAAAAATTCATGGGCTTAGAGGTTTTGGAGAGCCAAGAGATTGTTGCCCTGAAAAAAATCAAAGGGGCAGAAGGTTAAGTGATGCTGCTCAAAGTGAAGCTGAGATCTACACTGGAGCCTGGGTAAATGTAGAGTGGTCTTGCAGCTCTTCCAGAACCAGCCTCCCCTAAGTCCATGAAATAGTAATTACCCAGACTTTAAATGAAAATAATTCATCTTTGAGAAGACTCTCTCATTTGAAGTTAGATGTGGATTATGCTACTACTAGTTGTAATGAAGGGGAAAGTAAAATTTTAAATAAAGCCTACATGAGATGCCTACCAAAACCCAGCAGACATGTCAGGCAGGCCTGATAACAGAACATTGCTTCCTTTGTGTATCCCCTGTCCTTATTGCCTTTGTATAATTGATGGCCTTGCAATGTAACTTAAAAAGTAACAGGACATTTTTTTCTTTGTATAACCCATGCTTTGTATAACTGATGGCCTGGGATATTTAAATTCCCTTAGCAACCCATGATGTCACCCAAACCCCCAATCATAATGTGCCAAATCTGCCTTTGTACCTCCCCTTTGCTCTCCTTACGAAAGATCCAAGATCCCACTGGGAGGGGCTGACTCTGGGAGAGATCCCAGTCAAGCCCACTGGTGTAAATAAACTGCCTCCTAAACCTTCTCGGTGCCATTTCTTCCTGAGTTTTGTCTGTTTTCTGTAACAGAGGAGCCCTTTTCATAGTGTTTGCTGTGTGCCAGTATCATTTGTATGACACTGTGTGTGGTACCAAGCATTTGTGGTCCATCCTCAGCTCTATCTAAATAGCATTAACTGTGTTTGAGGCCTGTTGGTGACAGCAAGCCTGTGCTAGGACCCTCAAGATGCCCAAGGTGATACGGGTCAGAATGCTCTTCTTTTTCAGCTTCTTGTCTTCTGGAAATAAGGTGTACCCAGCTCTAGCAGCAGCACTCTCTCTTCTGAGGCTGTGTTACACCCAGAAACCCAGTCTGAGGCAGGTCCCCGCAGCCTCCCCATTGACAGAGGCTGTGTGCCCTTACTGCAGGAGTGCTTCTGGTTGGCTTTGCAGGGTGCCCTGGCTCCTGTCTTTGCTCAAGGGCTGAGGGTGAGGGTGAGCAGTGTGTTTGCTCACATGCGTACACACACTCACTCACTGTGACAGTGTCATTAATGCAAGCTCTGGCCCCTGCCTTTGCCGCCCTGCGTTTTTATGAGTAACTGCCAAGGTCCACCAAAACCCTCATGTACATTTTTTATTGATACTGGATAACTAAATATCTCTCACATGCAGAAACTACAGAAAATATATGAAGTGAACCTATATTTCTATATTTAAAATAGTGTGAGATATCCTTCTATCATATTTATCTCTGTCAAAAGACCAAAAAATTATATGTTTATTCTTTTTGTATTTTATCCTAGATTTCTTTGCAGGCAACATCACTAGATGATGAATTGTTAATATAATTGTGGCTTTGTTATAAAGGGCATTTGTGCAAACAAAATATTATGTATCAGTACAAATAATAACTGACAAATTGCCTCAGCTTTCCTGTTTACCTGCTACTTTCTGGTGCCACTAGATCTCACTTTTAAGTCTGAACAAAACTAAACTGAATGTTTTTTTCCAGCAGAGTTTTCATTTCTCACTATTTGTAGTTTTTTTTTTTTTTTTTTTTAATACCTCTTCTTGGACTCCTGTCCTTTTTCATCACTTCCCAGGTATTAATCCCCTATTTGTGCCCTACTGTTTACCTTTATTTCTACTCAGATTTCAGCCTCTCCAAATTCCTTAATGCTTCCCTTCATTCCTTTTGCTCCCTTCGTTGCTGAGCTTCAGAACAGCTGCCATAGAAACATGGGCCTGTTTTTTGCATGCTTCCACCGTAAGGGGTTCTTAGTCCTTAGAAGAATTAATACCCGCAGAGCTGCCCGCTTGATCAGCAGCTACAGGGTACAAAAGAGTGCTCTGAAAGTTATGTGTTTGTGTACATACTTCTTTTGTATTTATAGCCACTTTTCCCCATTAGCATTGTGTTATGTTTTGGACTTTACTTTCAAGACAAAAGAACACATTTATACTATCATGTGGCGGATAGGTCCTGACACTTCCTCTCTCAACTTTCCACTTAAATACCAGTGGTAATGTAGGAAAAGATAAAAGCATTCCACTTCTTGAAAATAAAACTGATAAGCTTTTGCAGGATTCCACGATGAGTTTATACTGACTACAAGGCTAATGGAACTGTATTGAGAATAACTGTCACTAGCTAACACTGGGTTTCTGTACCAGTGAGTTATATAGCTAACTCCCTTGAGACATGTTTTTTAACATCTTCAAAATACTGTTACATATCTTCTTTACAGTAAGTTTTAAAATGCATCTTCATAGGCTGTGACTCCCTTTATCAGTGAGTATTGCTGGAGGGGAAGAATAAAACCATCCTTTGTGGTGAGCATCCTCAGACCCCATCCGAGTGTGCTAGCAGAGCAGAAGAAGCTCACCTAGCACTGAGGGCCAGGAGCGCAGTTTTCCTGTATCCTGTGTTGGATGGAGGCTCAGTGACAGGAAACCTCACTGTAGTCATGTAGGCTGCTGTCAGGTGTGTGCCCACGACACACTAAGTGTGCACACCACTTTGCACCATGCGAGCAAAGGGATTTTGAAACTGCTGCCCGCAGTGCTGCCCGCTGGGAGAGCCCCATGTGCTCTCTCCTGGCCATGCTGTGTGAGGATGACAGTCTCCCACATGAAGGATGAGTGAGCAGAGACTCCCAGTGTGATGACCCAGGCACAGGGGTTGTTAACAATGAGGTATGAATTTAAAATTTTTAAATTTAAAACATAAAAGTTGAATGTGAAGACAAGCTTATAATGGACAAAAGAACACAGAAATGCTTTGCTTAAAAGATCATAATGTTCCTTTTTTAACTCTCTCATCTCACCTCCCACGAAGGAAATACTATTACTGCTTTAGTGTTTTCATACATAACTATACTATCTGTACACATGCATTCTCACACCCAAACAGAGATATTTTAAAATATAAGTGGCAGTATGTTGGTCATATTGGTCCAAAACTTGTACTTTATTTAGTAATGTATTTTAGAGATTTTCTTCATATTACTTTATGTAGACCTATTTAATTTTTTAAATAGCTGTTCAACATTTCACTGTATATAGATATTTCATAATTTTATTATTCCATTATTTATTTATTTGTTTATTTATTTATTTATTTTTTGGTACTGGGAATTGAACTGGGGACCTCATGCTTGCCAGGCAGGTGCTTGTGCCGCTGAGCTATATCCCTGGCCCTATTATTCCCTTATATGTGGACTTTGATGTGGAATTCAATGTAAGATTATTGTAAACAGTGCTGCAGTTGAGCTGCCTTATATTTTTGTATACATTGCTAAAAATGTCTGTCAGTTCCATCCATGGGAAACTGTTGGATCAAATGGCATACACATTTGTATTTGATAGATTAAGAAATTCTGCTAAAATAATTGTTCATCAGTGGTTTATTAAAATGCCTCTTTCACCCATATTTATATCATGCTGGACATTATTAATCTTTAAATTTTTTAGATGGTTGATAACTTGCAATTGCATGGTTAGTATGAGGTTCAGTGCCCTTTTATGTATTTACTAGCATGAATGTATATTTTAAACTTTAAAATCTAAAAGAATTTTTTTCAGTCAGTCCTGGTTGGTGCACACCTGTAATCACAGGTACTTGGAAGTTGAGGCAGGGGGATCCAGACTTGGGGCCAGCCACCTGACTACAGAGCAAGACTCTGCCTCAAAAGAAAATGTTTTAATGTAATAGACTTTTTTTGTCTTTTTGGGGCAGGGTCTCATGCAGATCAGGCTGGCCTTGAGCTCACTTTGTAGCCCAGGCAGGCCTCGAACTCACAACAATCCTTCTGCCTCAGCCTCCTGAGTGCTGGGGTTACAGGCGTGAGCCACCACATCTGGCTCAAGAAGGTTTTTTAAAACTTTGAATTATTGATCCCCAAATTCATTTAGAAAAATAAATAAATAAATGGCTCAAAATTTTGAGGAAAGTAGCACTTGTTTTACAACATATTAAATACATGAAACAGCTCTAGTAAATGGTCTTAAAAATCAATAGATAACCCAGTGGCACAACTAGAAGAATTAGAAAAGGCCCACTTTTATTGACTGAAATAATTTAGTCAATGAAATAAGGCATTTACATCAATGTAGAATCAAATAATTTTATAAGCATAATTTAGATTATTTAAAATTAAATTTACATTATTTTAAATTAAAATTGTAAAAATATTAAGATCAATAAAAGTAGAAGACAAAAATATAATGAATGTACTTTGGAGACTGGGAAAACATACTATTTATGAAAATAAAGAAATGCTAGAGCAAAAAACATTTTTGAATGTACTAAATTTAAATGTTTCTGGATGGCAAAATCGAAACATACCACTATATATAAAATCAGGAAACACTGGAAAAAAGGAAAAATATTTGCAATAAATATAACAGACATAAGGATAATATTATCCATACTTACAGGATTTTCTCAGAACCATAAGAAAAAAACAACTAACCCTTCAATAGAAAATTGAGTGAAGGTCATGAATAAATAAAATGTAAATCCTCCCATGCTAAGGCTGTTCTAAGAAAAGCAAACAGCTGATGAAAATCGGATGTTTCAAAATAAGTTGACACGAGTGCTTTTTTTTTGTACAAAGATACTGCTGTTTCTGTTGACAGCAATGGAAAACATTCTTGTTTTAAATAATATAATATTAGCAGGTAATTATGACAAAGCCACATTTTTACAATTAAACAACATATAGTATCTATTAAGAAAAGAAAACGGCCTCAAAAGTGTCTTATTGATAGCAGTGTTTAGTTGGAGATGAAACATTACAATCAGATAGTGTAATGACACTATGTAGTGCCTAAATTTTAGAAAAACAAAAAAAGAAAAATTAACAAAATGTTACATATAGACATTGTTTTCTGAATTTTATTTTAAAGGAACTACTTCATTGTAGCTTAGAAATTATTTTATTTTTTCTGAAAGAATTACCAGGCAGGACTTTCTGCAAAGTCAGTTTCTCATCTTTCTGCTGACTCATCTGCTTACTTTGTGTTTGCTGCTCTATTGGCAAGAACGAGCAGAGGACAAACCAGAGGAAGTGCACAGCTGTGCCTCAGTTTCCCTAATTTCTAGCAGCCTGTCAGAATGAAGAGCTCAGAGTGAGGAGCTGGGGAGGCAACAAATCTTTGTGCAGGCTAGAGCAGCCCTGGCCTTGCCTAGTGCCTTGGGGAAGAAGTGTCTAAAGAGAGCTCCCACTTCCTCTGTGGAAGCGAAGTCTGCAGCCCCCTTGCAGTGCTCTGGCCAAGAAGAAACTTGGCCCTACCTGTAGCAGCTTCCTGCACTGCGAGGGTGTCCTGTACTGCCAGGAGCTGCAAACCAGCAATCTAGGTTCCCGCAGTTTACCCTGAGAAAAAGTAAAAGTTTATGTAAAGGGATATGCACTGCTGTGTTATTAAAAATGACAAAAGTATAGAAACTTAACTATTCTTTCATAAAAGATTGTTTAAGTAAATTGACACTTTCATAAGGTAAAGTATCATTGCAGCCATCAAGAATAGGATTTTTAAGACCATTTAAATAAATTGGAAAACATTTTTACATTAAGTGAATTAAAGCAGGGTTCAAAATGGTATTTATGGTGAGTTCATGTTATAAAAGGAGATGAAGTGCTGAGAAAGAGACTAGACACTAGAGCAAAATACCCCTCTGCTGTTGTCTCCGAATACCTTGTGCCCAGAGTAGCTTTAAGCACTAGCAGACAGACAAATTTGGAAAATCAAGATGCAGGCCAAGTGAGAAGGCTACACTAGTGGAAAAGATACTCACCTGAGAAAATGGTTGCCCACCCTGTTCCTACATAGTCTGGCTTTCTTACACCTCTAAAAAGAATCTGCTTCTGTCTACCCAAGGCATGAATGCTGGCAGCTGTGTCTGCCTCCTGATACAGGTACCTTCTAAAATGCCAAGAGACAAGAAGACATACACCAAGTGGGGGAAGTGGGGAGACCTGGGAATAATCCCAGTGAAATACTACAGATTTCATGGACATCTTATCAAAAATAATCTGATGTAAAATAAATTTAAGCGAGACGCTATAGAGTGGAATGAAAGTATCCTCGAGATCTCTGCAGTCTTTATTTCTGTAAGGACAGGTGGCTTGAAAAACTCTACTGAGACAGTCAGATTAGGCAAGCAGGCGCTTGGTAGGAGGAGGGCAAGTGAAAGGAGGAGGAAATCTACTGGAAGCTGACTTTTTAATTTATCACTTCTTTTTCTACCTTATAATTTTCCATAGGAAATTCTTTAGTCCTCTCTGAAGTGGCAGATGTGGAACCTCTATAATCTGGACAAATTAAGCAGAACAGTAAAAATAAAAGTCAAAGAGCAATTTCCCAGTGATAACCAATGCCATAAAACAAGATAACCTCTGCAAAGATGTAAAAGGTTCAACTGAAATGTAAATGTAAACTGATGTGTCTATGGAACAGCACTTAAATGAAAAATGCAGACTGTTCCCTTTCAGGTAATTGGGGCAGATAAATAAAACCAAACACATATAGCTTGCAGATGTTTTTCCCATTCTGGGAATTCCCTGTTAACTTTGTTGATCATTTTCTTTGCTGCAAAAACCTTTTACTTTGATATACTCCCACTTGTCTGTTTTTGTATTTGTTGCTTATGCTTTTCATATTCAAGAAATCATTGCCAAGATGAATTTTCTTGTCTTTTTTCCCTAGGAGTTTTATAGTTACAGTCTTTTATTTACATCTTTAGTCCATTTTGGGTTTATTATTCTTGTATGATGTAAGTGTCAAATTCTACAATGCTGCATGTGAAAATACAGTTTCTCAAAGACCATTTATTGAAGAAACTATTCTGCACTATCGTGTGGTATTGGCACTCTTGACAAAGATCATGAAACCATATGTATAGCTCATCCTGAGCTCTTCATTCTATTTCATTGTTTATACACACCAAAATAGCATACTGTGTTGATTACTACAGGTTTGTAATGTGTTTTGGAGTCAAGAAACATGCACCCTCCAGCTTTGTTGTTCTTTCTGAAGACTGTTTTGACTATTCAGTATCCTTTGTATTTCCATATAAAATATTAGGGTTTTTTCCTATTTCTTGCAAGAAATGCCAGTGGAATTTTGATAGGGGATATATTGAATCTGTAGATAGCTTTGCATATGGACATTTTAACAGTGTCAAGTCTTACAATCCATAAGCACAGGAAGTCTTTCTATGGATTTATGTCTTTAATTTCTTTCAATAATAGTTTTTGGTTTTCAGTAAACTCCTTGTTTAAGTTTATTCCTAAGTATTTTATTGTTTTTTGGTTCTATTTAAATTAGGTTGTTTTCTTAATTTCCTTTTTGGAATTATTAATATATAGAAACATAACTGAATTTTGAGTATTGGTCATATATCCACAAACTTTTCTGAGTTCATTTAACAGGTGTGTGTGTATGTGTGTGTGACTCTTAGGCTTTTTTGCATTTAATCTTTATCTCATCTAAGAACATGGGTAGTTTTAGTTTTTCCTTAATTTGGATGATTTTTATTTATTTTCTTACCCAGTTGCCCAAGCCAGGGCTTTCAGTTCTCTGTTGAATGAAAATGGCAAGAATGGGCCCCCTTGCCTTACTGCAGATTGTAGACAAAAGCTCTCAGGTCTTCTCCACTGAGTGTGGTGTTACCTGTGGAGCTTCTATGTATGGATTTCATTATGCTGAATTGATTCATTCTTTCTGTACTTAATTTGATTACTCTTTTTTGGTCATGGAATGTTGTTGGATTTTGTCCAATGGTTTTTAATCTCTTAGGATCCCAATATGATTTTTATCCTTTGTTCTGTTAATACAGTGCATCATATTGCATAATTTTGTGTGTTGAGCTGTCGCTGCATACCAGGATAAATCCCTCTTGATTCTACTCGTGTGCTGTTGGGTTTGGTTTGCTGTCATTTTGTTAAGAAATTATGCAGGCATATTCATCAGTGAGCTTGGCCTGTAGTTTTATTTTCTTGTATTGCCTATGTCTAGGTTTGGCATAGGAGTAATGCTGGCCTCATACAATAAGTCTGGACATGTTCCATCCTCTTCAGTTTTTTGGAAGAGTTTAAGAAGGATTGGTATTAATTATTCAAATGTTTGATAGAGATCACCAGTGGAGTCATCTTATCCTGGGATTCTCTTTGTGGAGAGGATTTTGATTATTGATTCAGTCTTCTTACTTAGTTACAGGCCTGGTTAGAGTATTTTTTAAATCTCGTGATTTACTCTTCAGCAGTTATATATTTATAGGAGTCTGTACATGTCTGTTAGGTTTGGCAGTAAGTAGTCTCTTTTTCCTTTAATGTCTGTGGTATTGGTTGTAATGCCCCTTTCATTTCTCATTTTATTTGTTTGAATTTTCTCTTTTTTTTCTCAATCTATGTAAAGGTTTGTCAATTTTATGGATCATTCTCAAAAAACCCACTCTTAGTGTTGTTGATTGCCCTATTTTTAAAATAGC
Source organism: Chinchilla lanigera (assembly GCF_000276665.1). Taxonomy (NCBI): domain Eukaryota; kingdom Metazoa; phylum Chordata; class Mammalia; order Rodentia; family Chinchillidae; genus Chinchilla; species Chinchilla lanigera. Next base: position 1,519,689 of record NW_004955518.1, on the reverse strand, counting down.
TTTAGTGAGATAACTTATGTACTGTAAAGTTTGTTCAAAATACACATTTCAGCAGCTTTTAGTATATGCACATGGTTATGCAACCATATGGATATGCAACCATTATTATAGTAATGTAATTTTAGAACACATTCACCATCCTAAAAGAAACCTGGTGCATATTGGCAGACTAAGTTATTTTAATTCATAAATGTGAGACTTCTGAGAACCTAATTTTGACTGCAAAAATACGATGAAATTTTGAGGATAGATTAACAAAGTATAAAACTTAGTAAGGTGTGCATTCTCTTGTTAACTGGTGTATATTGTTATTATTCAAACATTTTTAATTGATAAAAATGATAAAGATTTGTCATGTTCAACATGTTTTTATATACGATCGTATTATGGAATGACTAAATTGACCTAAATAAAATACGCATTATCTCATATACTTAGCAAATTTCCTTAAAACTTTACTATAAAATATAAGGCTTAATGTTTGTTTGCAACTGTGCAACTGTAAGCATTATTGATGATATTGAAGAGGCAAATAGAAGATAGCAACAGGTGAAACAAAGTAAACATTCAATGTGTTTGTGGGGCTAAGAACCATGCTGTAATGGAAGGCATGGACTTAATGCCTGACAGTGTAGCTGACTTATTTAGGGAATCATTTTATAAAAGTCTCAGTGAGAAAAACAGTGAGGAGAATGTATAAGCATTAATTGGCTACTAGATGAAAATACTGTAGACAAGTTCCCTTGGAGAAAAAAAAATGAGTTGTCAAGTGTACATTACAAAGAATTTTGTGGTAAAAACTTTTAAGGAACCATAAAATCTGCTGTCACTTTACTGTTTTGGAAAGTACCCAAAATTCTGTTCTTAATCTTCTACCAAAAAATAAATCCTCACTTCACAGCTGATGATAGTTGGGGTACCAACAAATGTGTTATTTCTATTCATTTAAATCTATTTATCACTGAAAATTGATTTCACTTCCTGATCTTTCTCAATCATCAAGAAAAGTTATAGCTCTCAAATATGGTTCTCTGAAGCTAGTGACTCACAAGAATATGCATGTAATTCATAAGATAAATCTGTGTTTCTTCCATCACTAACATTTTCAACCACTCTCAGCTGTCCTGGTCACTGAAATCTGCTGTTTTCACTGCCTAGCTTTAGTACAGACCATCTTACTTGAAAGGACTCTGCCTCTTCTTTTTGCCTGCTTTCTAAATGTCAGTCCTAGAATAGTTGAATTGCTTTTGTTTGGCTTCCTTTTCTGTGTTCACCTCTTACCAATTCTGCACATAAAACAAATTTCCAAGAACTCTTTAATAATACAGTATTAACATTTATATGTCAAGACAGTTATTGACTGTGATTAATCAGGTATGAATGACTGAAAAAGAAAAGCCCATGCAGAACTGGCAAAAAGGGAAAAAGAATGTTCTGAATGTGAGATCAGACTCTTGGAGAGCACAGAAGAGTGTGTGTTCATGAGGCTGGTGCATTAGCAGGCTGGAAGGCAGTATGACATTGCTGGAACTTATGAAGAAGAGCAAGGTACTGTACACGGGCAAACCCTGGCCTCTGGGAGAGGTTCCCAACTGCTGAGAGGTTCACTTGATTTGGAACCCATAGTAGTAATTGTTAAGTTACATTGTATGCTTCCTGGCACTGTGCACAGTGGGTCTTTAATGAAGCATTGCTAGAATGCATTAGAAACTATGCTTTTTCTACTGACTGTTGAAATAAGCTGAATTACATGTTGCAACATGGTTTTTCCCAGGTGGCTAAAATCACTAACTTTATATATTTAAAATGCCAGAAATGTATATTCTTAATAAGGCTGGAGAGTTAGCTATGCTTCAGGGAGTATCATAACTCTTTATCATCATCTAAGGAGCCATTTGAGACTATGTCGGCTGTGATTTGATTTCTCTCATTATAAAATAAATCCAAAGTGATTGATGCATTCAGACAACTGGAACAGGTTAAAGCAGATGTGTGGCAGAGACATGTTTGCAAGTTTCTTGCTTTGTGTTTCCTCAGTATATATCTGGCCTTTAACCTTAAGCATTTAGGCTGAAGGATTATTCTTCTGTACTTTAATTCTCCAGGTCTGACAAATGGATCAGTGGATACATGTACATGTTTGGGTAATCAGAGCTGGAATAATGAATGGTAGCTTCCCTGGGCATCTTGTATTGGGATTTCATTGGTAGAAGTAGAAAATATGGCATCCACTAACTGGGGGGTTCCATATGCAACATTTGGTTAGTTGGCAAGCAAAATTTATTTCAACTCCCTCAAGTGGTAGGAAAAAGATAACAGCAAAAATCATTATCATTGTTGAACTATCTCTGTTGAATTTTTCATAACAGTATAAAAAAGATCATTGATACTGGTAAACTCTATTGAATATTTTACAGTGTAACTTCAAGCCTCACCACTATCCTAGTCTAGAATTATCTGAATTTGACAGCTCATGGTCAGTTGAAATTCTTTACAGAGTAGTATTTTATTTAGGTTTCTTTGCTGGAAATGAGTGATTCTTTTAGTATCTAAATTTAATAGTTGTTCTGCTTTCTAAGAATTCACCTGGTCTGATAAATCTTAAAGGAAAATTAACCAAAAAGCAGAACTGCGGAAAAGTGGGAAATATTTCTACTTGAAAGTCCATAAACAAAAGAATTTTGAAAAGTCTTTTGTGACTTTGTAACTATATCTGTTTGAGTTACCATTGTCCTTCTGAATATGGGCAACTAATGCTGTTCTACAACGAGAAAACAAAAAAATGATGAAGTTAAAGAAGTTGAGGCAAGTAAGACTGATACATTGTATGGTCATTCAGTGTGGGAATTAACTCTGTTACCTCAGCATAAAGGGATGCATGCTTTTCTTTATAGTAAATAAATGTTTTCCAGTTCCATGTAAAAAGTGTTGAATAAATACTTTGAAAATGTCAGTCTGGATGGGTACTTTTCATGTACTTTTGCTGAGCATGTCTCAGGTTCAGTTTGGCAGGTGTTGTGTGCATGTGTGTGTGTGCAACACAGAGAAGGAGAACGAGAGATGGGGGAGGGAAGAATGGGGGGACGGAGAGGTAGAGCAGGGAGAGTAAACAGGTATATACTTACAGAGTTGAACATAAAGCATAAAGAAAGTACTCACATGGGAATAGATGGCTCCCAGTTTGGACAAGCTAGAATCTATTTATCACCTGCAAAGTGTTGCAAAAACATTACCTAGGTGCCAGGAGCACACTGACTTTATAATAATGTTGGAGAAATATCTAGACCCTGTTCTAATGGGCAGGGGAGATGGTTGAAATCATGTGCTAAGAACAAGCACTTTCCAATTCCCAGCATTTTCTATCTGCCATGTACATTTGAAATGAGTCAAAATGAAACACTGGGATTGTTAGTACACTTAGGAGAAAATTTCAGAATTCCACAATTTCAAAACTTGGGGGAGGAAATAGGAATTTGCTTTCTGATAAAATAAATCTACAGATAGACATATGTTTGGTACCCAAGGCTGCTTTAGCTAGTCCTTCTCTGGATGAATGGGTGATAGGAAACTCTAACATAAATGAAGTCTCCATAAGCACAGTGAATTAATACTTTACTGTATTTGTAATGGTCCTTTTCCATATTTGTACTGATATACTTTAAATGATTTCTTATGCCATCATAATAGTTACCACATTTCAATGCAGGCAGGAGTGCCAGGGTTAGTGAGAGCCTATGAGGAGAGGAAAGGGACATGGCATGGTTTATGGCACAGATAAGAAAAGAGCATTTCTATTTTTGATTGTAAGTGTGAAATTTTGTGGAGAAAAATGATCGTGCCCTACTGTGTAATTTAGATCTGGGCAGCATTGGGATGGTGCTGATGCAGCTGGGGGAAAGGCTGGGATTGTGAGTCCATGACAGCATAACCCAGACCTCCTATCACTGATCACACACAAATATGAACTACTTATAAAAGTATCAGTAAAGTCAGAGTGAGTAGTTTATTATATTAGAACCACTAGGTAGAGAGACTTTATGAAAATGGAAACTTTAAAGTTATTGAGTGAGTTATTAAGCACAATGAATATCTCATATTGGATGAAGGAAATAAGAAAACTATATTCACTGGTATGCCCAAACAAGAAGTAATGGATTGTGCTTTTTCAGTTTTCTGGCCATGAAGAAGGACAGTGTGTGCATCAGCCTGATCATAAAAAGATGCAGAAATGGGGAAAATTGGGCTGAACAATTTGGGAAGGGGCTCTACATGAATAGAGTATTTGCCCTGTAACAAGCTTTCTGTGGGGCATTTTGTACATATTACAAGTTGAGAGGAATGCACAGAGTGATGGATTGCACACTAACTGGCAGAGATCAGGTTAGAAGAGTGGTGCAAGTAGACAGGAATTGAGGTGAGGAGGGGAAGTGGTAACTGACGCTGACATGCGAGAAGAGGCCCAGCAAGAGGCACTCACAGTTAAGTCAGCCCTGGAGAAGCAGGCTGCTCAACAGAAGGCTTCACCTGCTACCCTCCCATAGGGCCTTTGGTGTTGTGTTTGCCCTCACTGGTGACTGAAAATCCCATGGGATTTGGTTTTCATAGTTCTAAATAAATATTATAATATGTGCTTTACAAGATTATTGGTCAGATTCTATAAAACAATGTCTGATCCACAGGGGATTTCTGAGCACTACATTCACATCAGCCCAGGGTTCTCCATGCACATACTATCCTTTGAAAGCTTTGTTTCTGATAGTGTGTGCTAACAGTTAAAAACAAGGAAAATTGTGAAAAACTTTTCACCAATAAACTGAAGTTACAAATTATTTACGGTATCGTAGTTGCTGTAAGGTAAGGATAAACAAAACTTCATTTATGAGGAAGGAGCCTCTCTGTCAGTAAGCACGATCTGTGCAGACACTCTTGGCCCACTTGCCCCATACTTAGATTCTACTGTTCTCATCACAGACCCTCCCACCTGCCACACGAAATTCCTGCCTCTTCCATTGGATCCCCCACACTCACTAACACTGTAATATTTATTGGACTGTGGCCCCATTAGCACTTTTAAATGGGTTAGCAATATTCTCTCTAGTTAGAGACATTCTCCTCACCATAGCTTTCTGGCGTGTACCCCAGAAAGAGTAGCAAGGTTGCTCACAGGGCTTTGTCTGCTTGCTGTTTCCCTCAGAGCAGCTGGTGCTCCTTAGCCAACGTGTTCTTCTTTTTGCAAGGGACTCTTTTGCCTTCTGTCAGTTGAGTTATGTGCAGAGACTGAAGTGCTCTGTGCCTAAACTGTGCAGGTGGAGTGGCACCCTCTTTAGGAGCAAGGCCCCTTGTAGGAACTGACACAGTAGGTCTGGCGATATGCCCACACTTTCTGATCCAGAGAATATACTTAGAACAGTTTTGAAAATAGAGGTTTGGCATTCTGGTGCTTTTAATTTGCTGAGTATAGGAGATATAATAAAGTATTTGCTCATTTAACAATTATTTATCTTGTTTTTGTGAACTGGTGAGGACCATATGTTCTGCAGAGAAAACATTTAATTCAGCCTTCATCAAGCACATTTGCTTGTAGGGAGGAGCCATGCATTCTTAGTGCAAAGTACTATGATTAAGAAACAGAGTAAGGATTTCCATGTCTGAAAGCCAGAAAATCCAAACTAGTTTAATTCTATCAATGTAGATGGAGATGATTTGTCCTACTTATAGGGTTAATGTAGGACAGTAGCAAGAGAAACATCTCCAAGGAACTTACTTCCTACCCATAAATGTTACTTACTGTGACTACTGTTGGTTTAGAATTGTTAAAAATGGAAGAACTATGGTGGTGGAGTTAAAACTAGACAAACATAGCCTATACTGTTTGGTAGATGTATACATCAGTTGTCATGGAGTCTAAAAGCTTCCAAATTTCATTCTGTCCTGCCTAGATATTTGGTGTCTGTATTATTATAACCTAAATGGTGGCAGAGCTAGATTCATTTTGGTCCTTAACTATTTAAGAAGAAATTTTAAAGCTTAGAGACTGGTTTAGCTGGGAGTGAGCAAGAATTTCATAAAACATTCATGTTTCTGAAGTTTAACTTTCAAACTGTAGGTGAGCATTCAGTGGCCTTTCTGGATGAATGCATTGGTACACATCTCATGGAGGAGGGTGTGGAACCAGTTAGCTGGGATGTATCTGGTGATTGAGACTACAGATTTGAAAAGTACCTGTGTGTGGTGTTCTCTGGTACCATGGTTTGTGTACACACTTGGGATAATGACTGCTAAGGAAAAACAGATACTAATTTGCAAGTAGCTTCTGAAGGCAATGTTTTGAGAAAATACCTTTACCTTGATCGTAGCTCTTTCAGTCAGTAAAATTGTATAAGCATATTTATAGTGTATGTGCTTTGATTTTCACAAGTGTTTCACCCACATTTTTACTTTATACAATAAATGTAATGTTAGCCAGTCTTTTCCTTTGAAAATACTTCTGATGAAGTTTAAAAGTATAATTTATGCTTGCCATTGGCCTTATGACCCTGAGAAAGTAGAATGTTAACTGTGGGTCAAAATGCATGCTACAAGGGCAGTTAATGCTTCTTGAGAAAGAAGCATTTAATGTTCAGTTAATGTATAAATGTATATGAAGAACAGTAAATATATATCTGATACATAAAAGAAATAAAATGTTTTTTGCAACTATGTCTCCTTTTTGCTGTTACCTAGAGAAGGTGAAAGAAACAGTCACAATACAGAGAATAAGATTTTAATAAGATCAGAAAGTCACATACTAAAGCAGAAAGAAAAAGATGGGAGAAACCAAAGAAGAGTACATGTAAGTACAAGACACTTTTCCACAAACTATTCTTCCTAGACCTTTACCTTGGGTGGGTCGTAGTTTACCCTCTCACTCTGTGGAAAGCATCAAATCTGGAGCATAAGCCCTATTGTCGCCTGTATGTGCCGCTCTGTCCTCTTTGAGGTACCATGTCTTTCCTTAGCTGTGTGTGGGTCCAGTCCCAGGGAGGCATCTGAGATCCACCTGCCCTTTCTGCTGTCCTCCTACCTCTCTGATAATTCATCTGAGCTCTTCCCCTCCATCTTAGGTTCTTTTTTTTCTTGTACCAGGAATTGAACTCAGGACCTTGCACTTGTCAGGCAGGCACTGTGCCACTGAGCTGTCCATCTCCCTGACTTCTGTCTTTGGTTCTATTCAGAGTTTAGTCCAACAAGTTTCCTAAGCAAAAGTTGTCCTTCTAGGTAAAACCATTTTATATAGTTCTCTGCAGTGGTGGAAATCGTCTAGGTGCTTATTGCCCCATATGATACCTAGAAGTCACTGTGGCTACTTAGATTTAAACAAATCACAGTTTGATAGGACGAATAAGTTATGTCTATTACATAGTCAGGTGACTATGTAATTTCAGAAAAGGTAGAAGGAAGAACTTTGAATTTGTCCCTACCACAAAGAAATAATAAATGTTTAAGGTGATACATATGGCAATTGCCTTTGTGTATCTAAGTATCACACTGCACCCCATAAATATGCACGGTTATCATGTATTAGTTAGAAATAGTACTTTGAAATAAAATTTAAAAGTTCAGTTACTTAGTCATATTGTCCTCATTCCAGCTGCTCTGTAGCCACAGTTGGTGAGTAAATACAGGGTTGGCCAGTGCAGCTTTAGAGGAATCCCAGATCTGGTGGCACGGGGCCCATCTAGTGCCCTAGCATGCTTACACAGGCTGAGCAAAAGCCAGGGTGGATGCAGAAGGATGGTAATTAAAGGCTGTTGGCCAACCGTGCTCCCAGCAGTGGGTTCCTTTGAAAGGAAACCAAAGTCAGCACTTCCATGTCTATCACAGGGACCATCTTCCAATAAGTATGGGTGCAGTGTGTACGAGTCTGGGGCTTGGAGTCAGGCCTGGGTTTGTTGTTGGCTCTGCTAATAGCTAACTTTGGGACAGTAGGCAGTTTGGTCAGTTCTCAACCTTTGTTTCTTCACTTGTAAAATTGAGATAATGCCTCCTTTCCAGGGTTGTTGAGAAGATTCAGTAAGAAGATAAATGAAGTGCAACACAGGCCCTGACACGTTCTGATCACCTACTATATAAGCTGATGATTAGATGCTGTGGGTCCTGAGTCAGTCAGTTCTAGCACCCTCTTCCTGCAGCTTAAACAAAATACTAGTTAACCTTTTGAACTGAAGTGCTAAATAAACAAAAGAATGATTTAGGAATTGTTGCTACATTGCTTATAATTTTCAAACACATTATTTTATACAAATGTAACTTTCCTTCTATGGAGATGCAGTTTTGAGGAAGAATGTGTGTGTGTGTATACAGACTAATCTTCATTCACAGATTATACTGCTGTCTGGATAACAGTGTCTATGAAAAGATATACTTGACCTGAGATTATAGACCTGAGCCAGTTGCTGCATTCATCAGTGACATTCACAGTTGCTGACAACTTAAATCCTATATTCAAAGAACTGCACCACATTCCTGGGTTCTGCATTCCAGAGTGCAAAGGAAACATATTTGAAGGGGTGTTTCTGTGCATGTGAAGAATTCTGTCTGCCTTCCTCCCTCGCAGTTTCACACCCTGCCCACTTACATGCACAGTGGGTTTGGTGTCCAGGGACTCAGTGAGAGAGAAGCACTCAGGAGGGGCAGCCTCTTAACTCTAGAGATGCAACTGGCTGACCTTCCAGATTTAGCTTCTAAATCAGTGACTTCTGTGCAAAACAGCCTACAGATTTGACAACAGAAGAAGGAGGAAGGGTTTGAGAGCATCCTCACTGCTCCTGCCCCGAGGGAAGCCAAATGAATTATGTGGAAGGAGCACCTGTGTGTGTGAATGCACATGTGTGTGCGGCACTGAGGGTAGTATAACTACAAACCCAAAGGCTCTGGGTGCTTTCTGATTCTTCCTTTCTGTAACTTCTTAATTCACAGGTGAACTCTGAAAAGCTCTTCTGTTTGTTTTGTTTTAGGAGTTTAACTGCAGATAGGTAACTAAGGAAACAAAGTTGGAGTAAGTTGTGTCTGCCCCACAAACCTGGGAGGGCTTTTAACAGTGTCTCTTGGGGTCACTGTCTGTCCTGCATGTGTATTTGTGCTCCCATTGATAGGTTAGGCTATGGAGTCACTACTTCCATTTTGTCCTTCCTATAGTATGAAGGTGCAAGCATGCATTCGGGGCAAGTCATAGAATCCCTATATTTCCACTGAAATAGTCAGCCTACAAAACCTAAGGGAAAGAAAATGGATGAAGACGTCAGATAGCAGTCCTTATCAGACCCAAGCTACTGTTCTCTGCAACAGTTATTAATAAAAAAATTGGTTATTTTAAGTCATCTGTGAATAAAACCATGTGGATGTTCCTATATTACTTAATCACATATTGTTTTCTTTTCCAGCTGCTCAAATTTTATATTACTGTAATATTAGCTTAATAAATTATGCTAATGAGAGAATCCTTCAATAAACATATTGATTTGTTGACAAACAGTAACATGGTTCTTAAATCCAGAATTCACTTACATTTAAAGTGTGACACTACTTGTACATATTGTTGGGTTCCTTCCTCATTTCATATACAGTGAAACCTTGGTTTTTAAGCAGTTCATTCTAGAAACATACTTGTGATCCAAAGCACTTGTATATCAAAGCAGATTTCCCTAAGAAATGACAGAAACTCAGAAGATTTGTTCCACAACCCCAAAATACTTGTATAAAAATGATTACAACACTGTAATATAATACAAAATAATACAATATAAAATATTTTTAAAAATAAGCAAGTTAACATATACTTTGAAAACTTTTGTGGCTTGTGTGGAAGAGACAAGAGAGTAGGGTTTTTATGTAGGATCCCTTTCATTATCTCTAGTGGGATCACTGCTTTCTATTGGCTCAGTGGAATCTTTTTCTTTTCATGCAGTTTTAACAAGGAACCTGCCCAGTGACACTTGCTTTTGCCTCCTTTTGAAGATTCCACAGAATTGTGACAGTGTCTTGTTGTAAAATGAACTCGTCACTCACACTGCTTCAGCCTTATTCAGGCAGTGCCTTTCTACAAAACTTCACAGTTTTCCATATATCCCTAATCTCGGCTGAAGTGAGGGATTCCTCCATTTTTTTTTCCCCCTTATCTGCAGTTCAGATCTCCTCTGTAACCTCTGGCTTTTGGAAGACAGTCACCCACAATCCCACAGAGGGGGCCAGAAAGACAGTGGTTGGGGGAGATGGAAAGGGAATGCAGGAGAGAGAACCGTAGGCTCAGTTGTGATCATGTGACATTCAATATCGCATACTACTCCTATTGCAAAACATTGGTCATTTGCCAAGTTAAATTTGTTAGAAATGTTTGCTTATCTTACAGAACATTCACAGTTATTCTCAATCCAAGGTTTTACTGTATAGTAAAAAAGATGTTCAGTGATTTCAGCTGAGGTGAGTGATTAGGAACTTGCTGGTCATACTCCAGGGAAAATACATATGCAGTGTTATGATAGTGAGGAGTAATTAGCTGTCTACAAGAGGTTTTGGAAAGCCTTTTAGTGTGATCCATAGACCAGTTCTCCAGTCACTTCCATTATAGCTGTGTGCGATGTGAGACCGTCAGTGAGAAAGTGACACCTGGAATGGGCAGGTGTGACTAAGAAGGCTTCAAAACCAAAGCTGGTCATTTGACTTCAGAACTTCTCTAGGGAGAGTTACCTCCAACTGCTATTAGGCAAAATCAATCTGTCACATAATCCTTTGACAGCATTCAGGATGGGACATATAAGAAGTTTCTTTCAAGCTACGAAGAGAGACAGGTAGGAGGAAGTTGAAGACAAGCTTGGCCAAATACTTAGTCTTGCCCATTCCCACCCTAGTGCCCTTTTGAGAACTCTGATATTTCAGTGAAGCATTTCAAACAAGTAAAGCCCATAATATTTGTACCGTAAGACTAGCCAAATGAATGCCAGAGTTTGCAGTGTCCAGCTAAAGAGATAGGCTGTTCCTGGTCAGCTGACACTGCCTGTACATCCTTCTCCAGTTTGTTCTCTTCTTATTTTTCTCTCCCACTGCAGTGCTCTTTTGTGAGCATAATGTTCTGTGTGTGGTTTACTGAACGTGTATTCATGTGTGGACTAGCAGGTTTGTATTGATGGAATCATGCTCCATTTTATTTTTTAAAAAAATGTTTCAACATTATTTTCCTAAGATTAATTTGTATTGACTTGTATAGTAATATTTTGTGATACTCCATTAATTTTCACTGCTGTGAAATACTCTTTCCATTATATTTCAAAAGTTTAATGATCTCTTGACAGACAACATTTGAATTGTTCACAACTGGGCTCTGTTTGCTTGTTTGTTTTTCTTTCTGTTACAAATTCCTGCCCAGACCTTTCTTTGACAGAGAGGAGCGAGTATTTCTCCAGGAAATGTACTTAGTCATTGAAGTGTGTAGTCCAATGCGTATGTGAATCTTCACTTAGGGTGCTAAATTATGTTGTAAGAGGTTGTACAAGTTTAAATTCTCACCAGCTCTTCAAAACTCAATGTTCTTGTCAACACATGGAAATTGCCATTATATTTTTCTAATTTCTTCTCAATCTTGAGTATGAAATGGTATCTTGCTTAAATTTATGTTTCCTTGGTCACTATTTGAGCATCTTCTCCAAAGTTTATTGAGCATTTATGTTTTCTCTTCTTTGAAATTATATTTCTGACAGTTGCCCATTTGTCTATTGATTGTCTTTCTCCTTTGACATATAGGCATTCTATATATGCTCCATGTAATATGCTTTGTGAGTTTTACTTTCACTGCGTTTGTAGATTAACTCTTCATTTTCTCTGTTATTCCTTTTAATAATAGACATTTTCATTTTAAAGTACTTCTTCTCATTTCCTGTAGCCCATGTCTCAAAGCCTCTTTCACATTTTCTGTTTTCATTGTCCCTTTAGGCTAAATTTGGGTCATTCAAATCTTGGCCTCTAGCATACATGGTCTTTTTAAAGTATTTAGCAATTTGTAATGTAACTAATGATTGTCTTTATAATTTTATTTTATTTTATTTTATTTTATTTATTTTTTTATTTTTTGGTTTTTCTCCGGTACCGGGAACTGAACTCATGACCTTGCGCTTGCCAGGCAGGTGCTTTGCCGCTGAGCTAAATCCCCAGCCCCTGTCTTTATAATTTTAAAAGATTTATTTTTATGTCCAAACACATTTTTAGTATGAATATTTTTGATAGTCTATTATTATTTCCTGCATATTTAAAAATGTTTCCTCTTTTTTCTCTAGCCACTTAGAGCATAAGTATTTTGTATTCTGTATCAGATAATGCTAATGTTTGAGGCTTGATTCCTTATCTGTATTTGGTAATACTTTATTATGGATTCATATTGGGTTGAGATTAATCTGCAGTAATTATGAACCTGTATTGAAGATGCTGTTCTTTATAAAACAAACTTGCCTATGCTTCAGTAGGGTACCAGACAAGGTACTGCCAAGGACATCTAGGAAAGCTTATATTTAGTTATTTGGTCTGGAGTTTTTCAAACGCCTACATAACGCAAATTTAAATTCCATCCCAGATGGGATCTACTCTTATTTTGTGGATTCAAAGGGGACAATATTATTATCTTCACCACTGTTTTTTATCCTGAGGTCACATAAGAACAGGTAGGATTCTTATTCTGATGTTGACAGGCTCTAATGTCTATATTCACTTTGACTAAACATGGAGTTCCTCCTAGTACAAGTTCAGTTTCATAGCCTCAGTGTTAATGGCCCTGCTTTTGCACAGATACCTCCTTGCCTGGTTTTATTATTGTTTTCCTCAGAGAAGCCTCTGCTTCAGAGTTTGCTTACCATTCTGTTTTTCGTTTGCATGTTCCATCCTTTTTGTTAGATGCCTTGTTATTTGGAGAGCTAAGCAGTATGTTTATATGTAAGTTAGTTGTTTATCCTGTGTGTGTATTTTGTGATGGGGCAGTTTTTCTGAATAGTCTACCAAGAATTGGAAGTTCAACTTAGGCCCAGTGATTTTTGGCATTAGAGTACAACTTCTCCCTCATCCTGTGCATCTGGCCAGAGCATTGTAGTTAAGAAGCATGGAGACAATACTATTAGAAGGACCTATTGAAATTTCCTTCACTGGCCCTGGGCCCATGGAATGGAGAGTGAGAGATCAGAACTCCCTACATCATCAACATCTGTGTCACCAGAGCAGCCCTCTTTGCATCATTTGTTCCTGGAGGTTCAAAGCATGTCACCTCCAAGAATGTTAAATTGGTGCTGTTGATCTCATATACTAAGGGGGAGACCTCAGCGTGGATGCCCCATCTCTGGAAGGTATGGGGGTGCTCGCTTTGGCAGCACAGTTATTAAAATTGGAAGGTATGGGGAGTGAGGTTCACAGAAGACTTTCAGCTTCAGATTCTAAAAGTGAAGTTCATTTCCCTAAAATTGGAGTGCTGGTCCTTAGTCTGCAAATAGTACTGTTTCACATTGTATTTGGAGGTTTAGTACAGTTTACAGAGATGAAAAGTTGTATTTTAGTCTTATTCTTTAAGGGTTTGTGTATTTGTCACCAAACCTACAACAGAGAAAGGAAGGCAGAGTATAAGCTTTAGTGTGGTTATTCATTATCTTTATCAAATAAAAGAAATGGAGATCTAGAGGGGTAATGTGATTTTTTGATCTGATAGTGATCTAATAATGTGATTCAGATTTCTTTTACTCCCAAACAACTCATTTATACATTTTGTTTTAATAAGGAAATATTAAAACTATCTTCGAAGTATGTAAAAAATTTTAAGTATTTGTATATTTTAATTTTACTACGTATATTATTAGTTAGGGTTCTCTAGAGAAACAGTTAATATAAAATATATGTATAACTCTACAAAGGGATTTATTTAGGTAGGCTTCCAGGATTAGTGGTAGAAGAGTCATAACAGCTGTATGTTCAGAAGTGGGAGAAGAGTCCAAAATGGCCATCTGCACACTAGAGAGCTGGAGGGTCCAGTGGTGGGCAAAGGTTGAAGCCCTAGAAACTCACTGTAGAGTCACTAGTATGAGTCTTCACTGTAAGGCTGAAGAAATGAGACAAAAGCCCAAAACCAGTGTCAAAGACCAGAGAGCTCCTCCAAGAGAAGGAAACATTTCCTTCTTTCCCTTTTACTCTATCCAAGCTACAAACCTATTTGGTACTGCCTTCCTCTGAGGTAGATCTTCCTCCTTTACTCCACCAGCCACCAGCCTACTCCATCAGTCATGCCCAGACACACCCAGAAAATACCAATCTCCTAGAGGCTTCTTATTCAAGTGAAATTGACATATCACAGTTAACCAGCACACCAGGTCAATGTGAAAAAGAGAAATTAATTAATTGACATAAATTAATAGAAGCATACCAAATCTGGATTGAGAATTTTTTGGCAAGAGTTGATTAAAAATGAAGTTTTTTTGTTTAGTTCTTCCCATGTCACTTCAGAAGTTTAATTTGGGTCTCTGTTTTGGTTTTTCAGAAAGACAGATCACTTGAGAAGCATTCTCTGCTTTTTTTTATTTTAAAGAGAAAAAAATGACAAAATGACAAAAACAAAACAACACAAAAACAATAAAAATTATACATAATTTCAAAACAAGATGGTAGGAAATTAACAATGGTTGTTATATTACATATTATTATCTTCAACGAAGTTGCTCAGATTACCAGATCTAAGAATGCAAGATTGATCAAACAATAAAAAAGAATAAAAAAATTAGAAATAATACAGAGCTTCACTACACAAGATGGTAGGCTATACTTTCAGAGATCATTTCTATAGTATGTCACTCTCTGCTTTTGACTATGTCTTTCTCATTATGGTGTCTTAAAAAAAAAAACAGAAGAATGGGAAAATAACCCCTAAAACTACTTCCACAAGTTCTAAATCATTATTTCTGGTGTTTATGGATTCTAAAATGAAATGACATCAACTAATAGTTGAGGAATAAGTATATTTACTTAGAATTATTTTTCACCCACATAAATGTGTATCATGTTTAAAAATAAAACAAACTGCCAGCGAACTTTGTGAAACTCTGATTTGAGTCTAATCATTCTAATTATAGATTGGAACATCAAGATGAGCTGTACTGTCAGTGCATGAGACAGTTCTTTGGAGAAGTGTGATGTTTGTACTATTCCAGGGAATAAATACTGATAGTCTATCGTAGCCATCATGAAAAGTGGAATTGACATGTAAGAACTGTAGGTAAGAAGCCATTCTCACCTGCCACTCAGGAATATGAGTCAGCAACATGAGCCTATTATCAAAGAGGCAAACATGATCAGGAATTGCACTAACCAGAATGTAACACACAAGAACTGTGAAATAAGTCACTCACTGGGTTCAACATTGATAAGGCCCATCTTAGAGTGTAATTTTCAACTCCATCATATTTTAAACACAACGTTGAGAAATTGTAAATGGGCCACAGAAAAGGGAGAAAATTACTTGAAAGTAAAAAACAAAAACAAAAACAAAAAAACTTATCTATGCTGAGAACTAAAAGAAAGTGGAGTTCTTTATAACCAAGCTATGGGCAGCAGAGAAGTAACTTAGAGTGGGTCTTCGTATGTGGAGAAGTTAAACCAACAAGTGGCTCTTGCTCTAAATCTGTTGAGGTGAAATTCTTAGCTCTAAAAAAAGGTCATAATGTCATGTTTCTCTGTACTTGTACTACTTTTCAAATCTAGCACTTGCTCATTGAAAATACAAGGTTAGAAGAGCATTGTGTCAAACTGGAAGACTTCTGTGGTTTTAGGGTGAAGATACATTATTGTCATTCTGCTCTCTACAGTGAGCCATTTTTCTCAAGACAATAGCAGATTTTTGTCTCATAAGGATCTTCTGGGGCAGTTTGTAGAATGGCCTTGCCCAGGCTGAGGTTGGAGGAGGGAGTGGCCTAAGAAGACACAGGGAGAAAAGTAGTCTCACAGAATAAGTAGTCTCGGAGGTTTTAGTACATGTGCTGCTGAAGTGAGCACAGTAGTCTCAGAGATTACCTGGGAGGGTATGTAAAGAATTTAGCAGGTGGAATCAGTAGGTGTTGGTGGGTAATATGGCAGAGTGCTCAATAAATAAGGGTGCTCTGAGGTGGTACCACAGACCAAGAACATAATTGCATCTATTAATTTATCATTACATTGGATTCCATTAGTTTTGAAATTATACTCAGATTGCAGGTTTATGTTGTAAGTCTGATTCCCAAGAACTGTGTCAACGTGGTTGGGATAGGGCCTTTTTGTACCGCTGTGATTTAATGTCAGTACCTCATGTTAAGTCTCCTAGTCTGCTCTATTACTGTTCTTTTTCCTGTAGAACTCAGGTGCAGTTATGATAGGACTGCTGAACCCTCTCTATATATACAAGTTATACATACATTTTGACTACCACAGGGGCCTATAAATTTTCAGTGAGATATTAGAACACAGGTTAATATTGGGACTGTATGGAAAATGCAAGTGTGAAGAGGATGACTGTGTGTAAACAGGTGTCTGTGTGAAGTACTTACTTCTCGACCAGCAACTGAATGAAGCCAACAGTTCATCCTGACTCCTGCATTCATCCCCATTTCCATGCTTGGAGTTGATGGTAGTAGCTGCCTCTTGGCTTCTGCAGTAGCTGTTGCTGTCAGCTGCTCACTGGCTGAAGGAAGTTAGTTTCTCAGTCTAAAATGTGAGCATGCTTCATACTGCCATGATCTAGCTGTGGGATGATAGGCTGGCATGTCTACTGCCCAGCTGGTGTTGAGATTCTACCTTGTCATTCTATGCACATCCAATAACATTTTTTTAGTTTTATTGTTTTATTAGTGCATGTGCAGTACATGATATTTACGTTCACCTTTGGGAGCAGGTACATGTACTTGATGTATCTTGATTCTTTTTATTCCCTTTCCTACCCTCCTCCCTCCTTCTCTCTAGATCCTCTCCCCTATCTTCATTACTGATAATACTGTTACTATTTGAGTTTATGTTTGTGACATACAGTGGTTACATTCATTGCGGATAGTTGGTACATGTACATGGCACATGCTAACCCTCTTATACCCTCCCCCAGCTCCCCACTCTTCATCTCTGGGTCTCCTCCTATTTGCAAAAAATCTGTCTCCCTATTTCCTTTCAACGGTCTTTATTTTGCTTTTTACTTTGTACTTTGGATTTCTCAAGAGAGAAACCATGTGGTATTTAAGCTTGTAGGTCTGATTTATTTCATGCCCCCATTTTCCTACAAATGTCTCAAATTTATCCTTTATAGCCAAGTCATATTCCATTATGTACAAATACCACATTTTATCTCTCCATCTGTTGATAGACATACAGGCTGCTACCAGATTTAGCTATTAAGAATTGTGCAGCTATAAGCATTGCTATTGTGATGATATAATGTCTTTAACCCTTTTGGGAAGATACTTAGAAGAGGACTAGCTGGGTCAAATAGATTTCTATTTCTAATCTTTTGAGAACTCTCCATAGTGATTTCCATAATGGTTGTATGAGTTTACGTTCCCACCAGCAATGTAGGAATGTCCCTTTTTCACTCTAACCGTGTCAACATTTGTTATTATTTGATTTCTTAATGGTAGCCATTCTTTCTGGAGTAAGGTAAACTTCAGTGTTGTTTTAATTTGGATTTTTGTAATGGACAGTGAAATTGAACATTTTTTGTGGTACTTATTGGCCATTTGTATTTGTTCTTTTGAGAAATATCTGTTCATTTTAGTTGCCCATTTTCAAAGTGAGTCTTTATTTTTAGGCGTCTACGTCTTTGAGATCTTTATCTATGTCTAGTTATAAGCCTTCTCTGAGGTGTGGCTGGCAAAAATTTTTCCCATTCCTTAGTCTGTCAGTTCACTTCATTGGCTGTTGCCTTTTCTGTGCAGAAGCTTTTTTTTGTTTGGTTGTTTTTGTTTTTTGTTTTTTTTTATGGTACCGGGAATTGAACTCACAACCTTGCGCTTGCCAGACAGGCTCTGTGCTGCTGAGCTAAATCCCCAGCCCCCTTTGCAGAAGCTTTTTGATTTGATGTGATCCCATTTTTTGACTCTTGCTAATTTTTTGTGCAATTGGAGTTCTGTTCAGAAAGTTCTTGCCCTGCATCTATGACTTCAAAAGTTTTACCTGTTTTATGTTTCCCTAGGTTTTGTTTCTGTTTTGATATTTAGGTTGATCCCTTTTAATTTTAATTTAATACATGGTGAGAGATATAGGTCTAGCTTCAGTCTTGTGCATGTGGATGTCCACTTTTCCCAGCCCCATTTGCTAAAGGGCTATCTTTCCTCCATTGTATGCTTTTGGCTCTTTTATGAAAGATCAAATAGCTGAATGTGTCTGGGGTAATTGTTGCATCCACTGTTCTGTTCTGTTAATCCACGTTTGTGTCTGTGCCATGCTGTTTTTATCACAGTAGACTTGTAGTATAATTTGTGATGACTACTGCTTTGTTCTTGTTGCTCATGATTCAGGATTACTTTTGTTACTTTGAGTATCCTCTGGGTCCATACAAATTTTAGAATTGTGAGTAATGCTGCAGATATTTGGATTGGGTTTGCGATATATAATATATTATATTATATTTATAATAATCAGTTTCAGAAGTAGGGCCATTCTGACAACATCAGTTTTTTCTTATCCAGGAAGAGAGGATATCATTCCATTTTCTGATACCCTTTTCAGTCTGCTTTTTGCAAGTAGTGTAGTTTTTGTTGTATAGATCTTTCACTGCCTTGGTTAGCTTAGTTCCTAAGTATTTAATTTTTCTTAATGCTGTTGTGAATGGTACTGCTTTCCTAATGTCTTTCTCAGTGAGTTCATTATTAGTATATAGGAACACTATTGATTTTTGTGTTTGAATTTGTATCCTGCTACATTGTTGAATTTGGTTATTCTAGAAATCTTTTGGTGCAATTTTTGAGTCTTCTATGTAAAGTATCATGCTGTCTGCAAATATTGTAGTTTGACTTCTTCCTTTACTATAAGTATCTGTTTTATTTCTTTTTATTGCCTGATTGTTCTACCTAAGTAGAACAATATTATACCTAACAGTTTTGAGTACTGTTTTGAACAGGGGTGGTGATAATGGATATCCTTGACTTATTCCTGATTTTAGAAGGAAAGCTTTCAAAATTTCCCTATTTAATATAATGTTGTCTGTTGGTTTGTCATAAGTGGCTTTTATTACATGAAGGCACAGTCCTTTTATATTTGATATGATTATGCAATTTTTGTCTTGCATCTGTTTTTGTGCTATGTTACATTTATTGATTTGTGCATGTTGCACTATCCTTGCAACTCAGGATGTGTGATCCTTTTGATGATTTGTTCTATTGTGTTTGCTGATATCTTACTGAGGATTTTTGCATCTGTGTTCATTAAGGTTGGCCTGGAGATAGAGAGGCAGGGGAGGCAGGGAGGGACGGAGGGAGAGAGAGAGAGAGAGAGGGGCAGAGGAAAGAGGGGTGAAGGGAGAGGGGAGAGAGAGCATGCTTTGGAGATCAGAGTGATGCAGACTTCTAGAAATGAGGTTGAAAGCATTCCTTCCCTTTTTCATTGAAGAGTTTAAGTAGTATTGCTTTTATAACCTCCTTAACAACCTTGTAGAATTCAGCAATAAATTCATGAAGTCCTGGGCTTTTCTTAGTTGATAAATTTTTTTATTACTACTTTACTTTCATTGCTTTTTAGTGCATTATTCATAACTTTTATGGCTTGTTGGTTCAGTTTTGGTAATTTGTATCAATCTAGGAATCTGTCCTTTTCCTCAAGATTTTTCAATTGATTGGAGTAAAATTTTTCATAATATTTACTGTCTTCTGAATTTCAAAGGTATCAGTTTGTGATTTTGCCTTTTACATTTCTAGTTACATTAATATAAGACTTTTCTCTCTTTCCTTTGGTTAGTTGTTAAGGATTTATCATTTTGTTTATTCTTTCCAAGAACTAGGTTTATTATTACTTTAAAGAAAAAAAGAAAACAAATTTTAAAACAAGATAATAGGACGGTAACAATGGTTAGTACATTGCATATTGTTATCTTTAAATTAGTTGCTAAGAGTATAAGATATAGGCATTTAATTCTCCAAACAATATTAACACAAACCTTTCTTTTCAGTGAACCAAGAGAAATTAGTATTATAACTATCTTAACTAAAAGAATCAGTTCTTTGATTTGTTGATTCTTTGTTTTAAATATCAATTTCATAAATTTCTGCTCTTAGCTTTATGATTTGCTTCCTTCAGCTAGGTTTGGGCTTGGATTATTGTTTTTAAAGTATCTTAAGCTTCATCATTAGGTTATGTATTTGAGCTCTGTTCTTTATTTTTAATATGAGCATTAGACATGCAGTAACATTTTAAGGAAAACCACAACTTACAAGTCTTTACTGTTCTTTTTCTTTTATAAGTGGATTTTTATATGTCCTTGCAGAAAGTCATGCAGCTATGTAAGGTTTTAGGCTTGGAGTGAGTAGAATATAAAAGTACATACGACATAGCCATTATCCTCCAAAAACCAGTAACCTAATTGGAAAGGTTGAGCCTTTATGTAAATACCCATAATACAAAGTAGATGTAACAAATGTTGCAGGAGAGATAGAGAAAGTGTGTTGATTGTTCAAAAGGAGAGAGGTTCCTACTTGTGGGGAAAATCCAGGATGGTTTTATTTTTCTTGTGAGTTAATATTTACATTGAGTTTTATGAGGGGGAAAAATATTTAGAACTGGGCAGAAGTTTGGGCTGATGGCATTCTGAACACAGATACAAAATTAGCAAAGGTCAAGAGATAGGAAATAGTGTAAATACATAGAAAACAGAACAGCACTGGCTACCTTTGGGACAATGAGATACTTTGCATAAAGACTGTGTCTCACTATTAAAAGGCTTTGCATGCGCAAATGGGGAATTTAGTGATCATAGGTTTATTTCTAAGTTGTTCTTTTTTCTTTTTTAAATTCCCCAATGAAATAAATTCAGTATAGTTATGACATATTTGTTTAACTGCTGTTGGATCCTATTTGTCAATATTTAATTTATGATTTTTGCAATGCTATTCCTAATTGCTCTATAATTTTATTTTGGGGGTAGTCTATTGGATTTTGATATTAATATTACTATTGCTTTATACAAAGAACTTGGAAACTTTCCTAGTCTTATTTCCATTATGCTGTGGAGGAAAATGGATAAGTCATGCTATGGAGCTTTGCGTGTTTGTGGATATGCGTCCACTTTTGGAGATAACCCTAACAATTCCTTTTATTTGCGTGGTAATTTGTGTACTTTAATAGTACTTTGATATACCATATTTTCTAGAAGATTACTTTTTATCCAAGTTTTAAAATTTATTTGTACATAAATGAGTAAAGAAATCTGTGGTAATTTTTAAAATGTTTTCTATGTAGGAGATATTTACCCCTTACTGTTTCTTATTTTAGGTAATTGTCCTTTTTCTTATGCTCTGTGATTTACCTGTTATGTGTCACCTTTGGTTAGCTGTTTAAGGACCAGCTTTTAAAATTATTTGTTATTTCTTTTTTTTTTTATTTGTTATTTCTTTATGCTTCCTCCAATTAATTTATATTTATATATACAATTCCCTTTTCTGCTTTCTATAGTTTTTGTTTCTTTTAACTCTCTAAATTAAATGCTACCTGTATTTTTTATTCAACTCTTTATTAATAAACTAATTCAACAAATTTTTCTTTGCCTGTGGATTTTAAAATAGTTATTTCTGGATATTATTAATATTTTTCTTCTTTGATCCTAAAATTATGAGGAAAGTTTTAAATTTTCAGAAGATAGGACAATTTTTTTCTATTTTTGTTAGTAATTAATAGTTTTATTACACTGTAATGTAAGAGTATTTTCTATACTTCCTAGTTTGGAGAACTTACTGATGTTTTATTTGTGCATAATACACTATCAAATTTTGTATATGTGTGTGTATGTATTTGTGTATATATAGATATGTATGTGCGTATATGCATGTACATTGTATTAAACATGTCATTTCAATTATGTTGTTTAAATATTCTATATCATTACTTTTTTGTCTGCTGATCTTTAATGAGTGGAAAGAGATAATTTTCCTCTCTTGATTTCCGTGTTCTCTTTTGAGACCCTTATGACATTTTAGATGGGAAAATGTTCCTTCTGCATGGTTGCCATGTGCATTGCAGGCAGTTTTTCATCCCTGGTCTCTGCTCAGCAAAGTCCTGTACAATCTTCCAGTTTGTTCTGACAATCACTACCATGGTAGGTAAAATAGCATTTGTAACTGAGAACCACTAACATTTTTCTCTCATTCATATGATAACCCTAACCCTAACCCTATGTCTATGCTAAAATTTAAAATTGTTTTAACTTATATATGAAAAGTTAAATTTTCACCCTGGGGATGGAATATAATCAGTGAAATAGTGATACATGAGGAGTCACTAAGAATCATCGAGTGCTAAAATTGCTCATGTCTCCACTGCCTATTTTGCCAATGTTGGGGTATAGCAGATTGTAAGGCATACTAAATAAGCCAGCTCTTCCAGTAGCCTTAAAATAAATTTATGTCTCATGTTTCAACACAGCCCTCACTTTTATTACCACCTGCTATAATTAATCTCCCAACAGGTACACTATATTGGCTTACACTATATGTGGCTTACTAATAACATATATATATATATATAAATTGAAAACATCTCAAGTTTCAAAAATAAACATCTAAATCCTCAAGTAAATTTCTATATGTGGTATCAAAGGCTGGGTTAAATAACCCTAAGTTACTGAAGGTTGATCAGGCCTGCAATCTCCCAAGCGAGTGGATGGTGAAGCCTTAAATAAATGTGACAGTGGTAATGATTTTAGGGCCCCAGGTGGGACTAACTCTCTTACAGCTTCAGTATTCTCTGAGTTAGCCCAAGACTGCTCTGGGCAGCCCGTATTTATTAGGTTTTCAAACAAAGGGAGAGGATACTCAAGAAAACGCAGGAATCTTGCAGGACCTTGGGAAAATTTTCCCATGTAGTAAATTATATCAGTCAGGAGAACTACCTTATCTTTAGGCTGGTATTTATTGTAAGAGTGTGGAGTCTGCAGCTGCAATCTCCTGGTCATTAATTGGGGTTGGAGCCAAACGTTCTCAGCTGTGGCCTTACCTTGTCCTTTGAGGCATCATGGCTTCACAGGCCAATACAGGCCTCAGCAGTGACCAGTGACCCATAGAGGTTTATTTACTATGCATCAACTGCCCATCTTTAGACGAGGTGTCCAAGCTTCGGACAACTCCCAAGTAAACGTGAAAAGCCAATTGGTTAATATTAAATCCTGCTCAGAGCAGCTTCATAGTGGTCTCCATCAATGTAGAATAGGAAGAAAACAGAATTCTGCTGAGAAATAGTAGAACCTTAACTATAAAAATACAGTGAAGTTCTTTGAATTCAAAGTGAGCTTACTAAAATTGTGTGCAAACAGTGCACACAATTTGTAACTGAGAAAGTATAACAGTTTTGAAGCAACTTTTGGCCAGGTCATCAAAATTTGAAAGAATCCCCTCAAATGTGTGTATAGGATTTGAGGCTAACGCACACTGACTTGAAAGCCTTTTGTAAGGTAGTTGAAAATTACTTTCACTGCTATAGAAAGGAGAATAAATGTGTATTTTTAGGTATTCACCTGAGCTTGCAAGACCTGCTCTTAATGCAGCTATTCTGGGCAGCACTTGAAAATACCTCACAGAGAAGCTGTTCCAAATCTACCACTGGTGAAAATTAAGTTGTACTATGTTTGTAAATGCTGTGTAAAATTAGTTGTTGTTGAAAGAAAAGTCTATTACAGCTTACAAAAAAATAAGGCTAAAGGACAGAAACTTCAAAGACCTTCAGCTTTGGAGTATGACGCCTCAAATATGATGCCTCAAAGGACAAGAAAAGGCCACAGCTGAGGACGTTTGGCTCCAACCCCAATTAATGACCAGGAGACTGCAGCTGCAGACTCCATACTCCTACAATAAATACCAACCTAAATATAAGGTAGTTCTCCTGACTGATACAATTTACTACTTGGGAAAATTCTCCCAAGGTCCTGCAAGATTCATGCTTTTTCTTGAGTATCCTCTCCCTTTGTTTGAAAACCTAATAAATACGGGCCGCCCAGAGCAGTCTTGGGATTGACCTTGCTTATGTATATTGCTAGTTTTTGAAGAAGTAGAATAGGATGAATAACTGACAAAAAATTAATGTAAAATGATATTTCACTGATCTTTTATAGTACAGCCATTGATTAGACTTTTATATATCTCAAGGACCGAAGATTCCCACATCCTCAGGCTGTAATTTTAGAAGCCCATTGACTCATTCTCCCAATCTAAACCTGGATTTAAGATCTTCAGGTCTGCTCTCTTTTTAAAGATGCAGGATTCAGATGGTTGCATCTAGGTGCACCCTGTACACATAGGCCTCATCTCCTACCCCTGCCATTCTTGTTAGCATTCTTGATGAAATTTTGAACTCTAGAACCTCCTTGGGAGATGTCGGTTGGTTCCCAGTTTCCTATCCCTTGATCTGCGGTAGGATGTAGACCTTTGAATTTACATAAATTTTAAAACTTCCTTCACAATTAAAAAGCATAATTTTTTTGTTTTGTATTGTTTTTTAGATCATTTGTTAAGAGCTGAAGATCTTTGGAGTTTCTGTCCTTTAGGCTTGCCATTGGTTCTTTCTCATGTACCTCTGGGCAAGCATAGTATTTGTATTTTTTCTGTTTCCAGGGTCATCCAAGTTCTATTTCCCATGTTCTTCCACCCCAGATTGCTTGTGAAGTCAAAGGGAGGTCAAGAACGTAAAAACCAATGGGAAAAGGTCAAGAGGAAGAATCTCAACAGGAAGAATAGAAAAGGCAATGCCTTTGTTGTGAAAACAGTAGAAATGCATCTGCTGGATATTGGAGGCTGAAATGCTCTTTGATTTTGCCTCTAAAAATTGTATGTGTACTTCATAGTCTCTCTTTACAGTGTTATGAACATATATTCTTAAGATTGGGAAATTAGGAAGGATAATATTACAGGTTATCTAATATAAATGATTTTCCAATGCATGAATCATGTTTCCAGTATCACCAGCAAAGCACAAAATTCTCTGTTTGAATATCTCTGTATATAGATCATTGCTCCTAAAACCATCTGTTTCTTTTTGAGGGTAGAAAATCCTACAATTTATTATGCTAATGTTCCTCCTTCACAATTTTAGTCTGTTGTGTGTTTTACATTTAATGAGTGCTTAATCGATCCCAGACACTATTCTGCACACTTTTAATCTTCAAACTACCCTATGACAATAGTTCATATTACATACTTGATTTTACTCTTGAGAAAACCAAGTCATAGAAAGGCTAAGAAGCCCACTAAAAACCACACAACTGGAAGAAAACAATGAAGAAACCAGAATTCCTATACAGCCAATAGAAATTTTAGTTCTGTGATCTTAATTAACCCTACTATGTTACTAAGTTTTGCAAAACTTCTGGAAGCAAAATAAAATTAAGTCTTTCAGGTACAAAGTTCTACAAATCACTGGTAGAGGGAATGGGAGGTAGAATTAAGTCAGGCAAGAGTATGAATTTTTTTTTTTTTTTTTTTGTTATTGGGAAGTCAACTCAGGACCTCATGCTTGCTAGGCAGGCACTGTGCCACTGAGCTATATCCCTGGCCTTAAGAGTATGCATTTCTTGCTCCTCTTTGATTAAAAAAGTAGCTACTAATAGATGACACTTATGCAGATGCTGCAAATAAAGTGAACAAGACCTGACACTACAGTCTAATGGAGAGAGAGAAGGCATATGTGCACAAATAGTGCAGCGAAGTGTACAAATAGTGAAGAAAGTGGCAGGTAATGACCAGAAGACAATCAAGCAAAGTGACTTTGATTGACCCTCTTGAATGGTGCTACTTTTGACAGAAAGGTTTTTCTGAGAAGGTAACATTTGAACTGAGAATCAGCATTTGGTATTACATTCATTATTATTAAGAATGAGAAATAGCCCTGCGGGTGTTGGGCTGTAACCCAGACATCTTCAGGAGCCCCGCTGAGCTGCCCCCATGCCTCCCTGATGAATGTACAAGGAAGGCAGAGCCCTGATATGTTCTGGGACCTCGGAGGCCACTCCCTGCACCCCTACATCCCTACGGAAGATGGGCTGAATCCCAGACATCTTCAGAAACCCCTGTGAGCCACCCCTGCACCTCTCCCACTAGCATGCAAGGCAGGCAGAGCTTAGACATGTTCTGGGGCCTCAGTGGCCACTCCCTGCAACTCCCACATCCCCAAGGGAACCCAGCTGAAACCCGGACAGAGTCAGGGACCTCGGGGACTCTGCCCTCATTCCTACCCTACTTGTGTGGTTAGCCCGCTGGGTCCTGGGCAACATCTGAAGCCTTAGTGACCACGACCTGCACCCCCCCACACACACCCTTGTGGAAGCAGGGCTGAACCTGGATAGCTTCATGAACTCCAGAGAGCCTCCCTTGCCCCTCCTCCACTGGCCTGGGAGCCAACTGAACACAAGGAAGTTTGGGGAGCATCTGGGACCCCACATTACCACCACACACCAGCAAAGGATTCGTGCTGAGTACTGGGGTATCCTTGCTGTGCCACTCCCACACCATCGTGGGCATGAGGCTGAGATGCAGGGAACCTCTGCGTCTTCAAAAATGACAAAATGGAGCAAAATGCAATGTCAGACCTCTACCCACCCAGAATAAGTCCAAGAGACATCAACACAGAAGAATGTGGAAGTCATACACCTGAAATTTGTGAAATGACAGCAACTGAAGCAAAGAAACAACTGCATCAGGCCATAGAAGACATCAGCAGAAATACTCTCTCAGGTAAAAAAAAAAAGAAACAACGACAATAATGAAAGAATTGCTCAGCACATCCAAAGAAGACATTGATAAAAAAATACAGGAGCACAGAAAACACATGGAAACCTTGAGTGAACAATATAGAAAAGAACTGGAATGCATGAAACAGATGCAAACAGATATCCAGAAAATTGAAAATTCCATTGAAAGCTGGCAAAACTGCCTGAACGAAGCCAAAGATAGACTTTCAGATCTTGAAGACAGCATTGCAACTAATGAACGTGAAAGGAAGGATCTCTTAAAAATAACAAGGAACCATGAAATAACAATTGAACAACTGCAAGACAAAGGAAGGAAAAACAATGTAAGATTAATAGGTATCAACAAAACAGCAAGTGTCAACCAAAATGACATAAAAAGACTATTTGCAGAAATAATAGCATAATAATTTCCCAGGCATGGAAAAAGAAGCAGACATCCAGATAAGTGAAGCATATAGAACTCAAATCCGCCATAACTAAAACAAATCTACACACAGACATATAGTGATGAAGATCCCAGAAACTCAACAAAAGATCAGAATATTAAAAGCTGTTAGAGAAAAGAAACAGATCGCCTATACAGGAAAGCCCATTAGAATCACAGCAGATTTCTCAACACACACTATCAAGTCAAGAAGAGTTTGGAGTGAAGTATTTCAGGTACTGAAAGAAAACAACTTCCAACCCACATTGATGTACCCTGCAAAACTATATCTGAAATTTAATGGAGAAATAAAATGTTTGCATGATAAAGAACAACTGAAGAAATTTATGAGCACCAAATCAATCTTAAAAAGCATACTAAAATATATTCTAGAAAGAGATAAAGAAGACCACAACTTCAAGAACACAACAGAAAGGAACCACTAAGCAGAGAAAGCAGTTAAGCAGGGGAAAAACAAGGAACTAACAGCAGGAAAATAACATGACAAAGATAAACAAATACAGATCAGTTCTAACCATCAATGTGAATGGTCTCAGTTCACCAGCCAGAGGAAGCAGATTGGCAGAGTGGATCAGGAAACAAAATCCAGCTATATGCTGTGCACAATAAACACATTTAACTCAAAAGGAATTCATACACTGAAAATTAAAGTATGGAAAACAATACTCCACATGAGAGGAACCCAGAACAAAGTGGGTGTAATTATTCTGTTTGCAGACAATGTGAACTTCAAACCATGAACAATCAAGACAGACAAAGGTCACTACATACTTGTGAGGGGAGAACTTCAAGAAGAAGAGATAACAATCATAGGCATCTATGCAACCAGTACAGGAGCACCCAACTATATAAGACAAATTTTAAAAGACATGAAAAATGAAATAAGCAGCAACACAATCATAACAGGGGACTTTAACACCCCATTGTCACAAAGAGATAGATCAACTAGACAAAAATATCAGCAAAGAAATAATAGAACTTACCCAAATTTGTGAACAAATGGGATACAGAGTGTCCCATCCAGCAGCATCAGAATACACATTCTTCTCAGTTGCACATGGGACATTTTCTAAAATAGACCATATACTAGCACATAGGACATGCTTATGGAAATGCAAAGGAACTGAAATTATCCCATGCATACCATCAGACCATAGTGCAATGAAATAGGAAATTAATGACAAAAGAAATCACAAAAACTCCAAAACACGTGGAAATTAAGTAACCACCCTCCTGAACAGCCGATGGGTCACAAATGAAATCAAAGTAGAAATTAAACAGTATTTACAATCAAATGAAAATGTAGATTGCACTTAACAGGAACCTGTGGGACACAATGAAAGCAGTCATCAGAGGAAAATTTATAGCAGTGAGTTCCCACCTCAGGAAAAAAGAAGGAGCACAAACAAATAATCTTATACTGCAGCTCAAGATTCCACAAAAAGAAGACCAAGTCAAACCCAAAGCCCAAAGAAGATGGGAAATTACTAAGCTCAGGGCACAAATTAATGCAATGGAGGCTAAAAAAATAAAATAAAAGAATTAATGAATCGAAGAGTTGGTTCTTTGAAAGAATGAATAAAATAGATAAACCCCTAGCCAACCTTATCAAAAAAAGGAGAGAAAAAACTGAAATACATGCAATAAGGAATGAAAGGAGTGAAATCACTACAGATCCTGTAAATTCAGAAGATCATTAATCATCAGTACTTACTTTGAGAATCTCTACTCTCATAGGATGGAAAACAGAGGAAATGGACAGATTTCTAGATACATATGAATTACCAAAGCTGAATGAAGAAGATATAAAAATCCCAAATAACTCAATATCAGCCAGCCAAATTGAAAAGGTAATAAAAAACTTGCCAATGAAGAAAAGCTCAGGTCCTGATGGATTCACAGCTGAATTCTACAAAAAATTTAGAGAAGATTTAACACCAGTTCTTCTCAAAGAAAAAGACCACAACTTCAAGAACAACAGAAAGAAACCACTAAGTGGTTCCTTGAAATGAAATTGAAACTGAAAGGGAAGGAATTCTCCCAAATCATTCCTGGAGGCAAGTGTTATCCTGATAGCAAAACCAGAGAAAGACCCGACGGAAAAAGAGAACTACAGGTTCTCCCTAATGAATCTCCCTAATGAATATAGATGCAAAAATTCTCAATAAAATGCTAGCAAACAATACAAGAAGTCATCAAGAATATGATACACCATGACCAAGAGAGATTCATCCCAGGAATGCAGGGATAGTTCAATATATACCAATCAAAGTAATACACCATATCTTTAAAGCCAGTGACAAAAATCACATGACCATCTCCACTGATACAGAAAAGGCCTTTAATAAAGTACAACAGTCACTCATGATAGAAATCCTACAGAAAAGAGGAATAGATCGTCTTTACATCAATTTAATCAAAGCCACCTATGACAAACTGGTGGCTGACATCATACTTAATGGTCAAAAATTGAAAGCTTTCACTTTAGAATCAGGAACAAGACAAGGATATCCACTGTTATTACTCCTATTCAATATAGTTGTGGAAATATTAGCAAAAGCAATTAGACAAGAGAGAGAAATAAAGGAATAAAGCTTATACATTTAATAACCAAATTCAGTAGTATACCTTTATACAATATCAACACTCAAAAATCAGTAGCATTCCAGTATACAAATAACAGACTGAGAGAGAAATTAGGGAAATCACACCTTTCACAACAGCACCTAAAAAAATGAAATACTTAGGAATAAATCTAAGAAAAGAAGTAAAAGATCTGTACCATAAAAATTATAGTATTGTGAAAAAGGAGATTGAAGAGGATTTCAGAAAGTGGAAAGATATTCCTTGCTCATGGATAGGAAGAACTAACTGTGAAAATGCCAATACTCCCAAAATTCTTGTACAGATTCAATGCAATTCCCATTAAAATACCATTAGTATACCTCACAAATATAGAGAAAACATTCCTAAAATTCATCTGGAACCAGAAGAGGCCTAGAGTATCAAAAGCTATCCTGGGAAACAAAGGATAGGCAAGAGACATCACAGTCTCTGACTTGAAACTATATTGTAAAGGTACTGTGATAAAATCAGCATGGTACTGGCAAAAAAAAAACAAACCTGAAGGTCAATGGAACAGATAAGACGATGCAGACACAACTACATACTTAGCCACCTTATCTTTGACAAAGGGGCCAAACATGTTTACTAGAGGAAAGATAGCCTCTTTAATAAATGGTGCTGGAAAAACTGGCTTTTCATATGCTAAGGAGTAAAACTAGACCCATGTCTATCACCATGGACTAAACTAAAGTCAAAATGGATCAAAGATCTAAATATTAAAACAGAAACACTAAATTTATTGCAAGAGAAAGTAGGTAAAAATGTTGAAGACATAGGGATAGGCAGAGAGTTCATGAAGAAAAACCAACCTGCACAGGAAATATTTCAGAGTATCAACAACTGGGATCTCATCTTATTGCAAAGTCTTTGCACATCAAAAGAAATTACCAATAGAGTAAAATGAAAATCCACAAGTTGGGAGAAAATTTTAGCCAACTGCCCCACAGACAAAGGACTTCTATCTAGAACATGTGAAGAATTTTAAAAAAAGACTTCCCAAATTCAAAGACCCAATCCAAAAATGCACATGTGATATGAATACACACTTCTCAGTTGAAGAAGTACTAATGGCAAATAAATACATGAAAAAATGTTCAGCATCATTAGTGATTTAAGAGATGTAAATTAAAAGAGCACTGAGATTCCATCTCATTCCAGGTAGAGTGGTTATCATCAAGAAATCAACCAATAAGAAATACTGGAGAGGCTGTGGGAGAAAAGGAACCCTGTTGCACTGTTGCCTAGAGTGTAGATTGGTGAAACTACTGTGGATATCAGTTTGGAGATTCTTCACAAAAGTAGGATTAGAAGTCCCACTGAACTAGCTATTCCCCTTCTGGATATTTTACCTGAGGAATTAAAAACATCATACCATAGTGATATATGTGCACCCTTGTTTATAGCACCACAATTTGTTAGAGCTAAATATTATAAACAACCCAAATGCCCATCCACTGAGGAATGGATAAAAAAGATGTGGTATTTTTATACAATGGAGTAGTACTCAGCTATAAAAAAGATAAACTCAAAGCTTTTGTAGGTAAATGGATGCAACGAGAGACCATACTCCTAAGTGAAATAAATTGGACCCACAAGTGTAAACATTATATTGTCTCCCTGGTGGAGGAACCTGAAAGAGTAAGTAAAACTGAAACATACAATAGATGATATGAAAGGGAAAGAAATTGCTCAGTGAAAGGAACAACTGAGATGAGAAAAAGAAGGAAAAAAAAGGTGTATATAGAATAGCTAGGATAACCGTACTGCTGATGTCTGTGGTATATTTAAAGGAACAGCTAATGCTTAAAACATTTTTATAATTTGACCAATTTTGCATGCTTATATCTGGTAATCTGAGCAACTGATTTGAAGACAACAATATGCAATGGAACAACCATTGGTGAATTCCTGTCAACTTGTGTAGTGAAACTCTGTATTATCTCTAATGCTTTATTTAATAATTTTTTAATTCTATTTAATTGTTTGAACAATCTTCCATTGTTACCTCTGGTAATCTGAGCAACTTAGTTGAAGACAATAATATATAATAGAACCACTGTTAATTTCTGTCATTTTGTTTTTATCACTTTTAATTTTCTTGCTTTGTTTTATTTATGTGTGTAATGTTGGTAAGTTGCTATTGTTCTTTTTTTTTTTTTTACTATCTTTAAAATAAAAAAAGAATGAGAAATAATAGTTTTCCAATCCATCAGAAATTTTAGAAACAAAATCCTCCTAGAGCATAAATAAAAAACATTTTCCCCAAGTTACTTTGTCATCTTTTTTCAAACATTGAGTTTGAGTCATGTCTTAATTAAGATAAATTTTACTGATATTCCCAGCCACAAGAGAAGTTCTTGTCTCATTTACTTTTATGTCTCCCTTATGATCTGATGATTCCTTGTTCTTAGCAAATTGTGTTTAGTCTATGCATCTTGCTGGTATCAGAAGCCTGATGTTTCCAGTGGCTGTTCTGTGTAGTCTAATAAAGTCCATGCACACCTAATTTTCTCCAGTCTTTCTTGTAATCACACATGATGTACATGTTTTATTGGGTTGCTCCTAGCATGGAGCAAATCTCTGGTTCCCATTCCCGGATCTCTGGTTTCTCATTTTAAGCAGCTGTTTGTTCCATGGGTTCTGTGATTGAGGATAACAATGGTAACTAAATTCAAGATTTCAGGCTTTGTTCTATAAGAATTATCATTAGGAGTGGGTCAAGAAAACAGGCAATTGTCAACTAATGGAGAATGTCAAGAGTTTGAAAGCCAGCTAGAGATGCTGCCAGTGAACTTGCTATATTTAAGATTCCTTCCTCCATAATTTGCATGGTTAAAACAAAACAAACAGACTAACCAAAACCCTATTCATCTTTGGATTTGTCTACAACAGCTGCCGTTTTATCTTTTCCAGTTCTTCCTGCCACCTATTTCTTTACTACCTCACCGTAGCATTCTTCACTCTTAGCTATGGCCTAGATATAGCTGTCTAGTATAAAGCCCCTGGTGCTTTTTCACATTCTCTTACTTACTTATATATATCTTTTGGCTTTTCTGAGCTCTTTAAGGTCATGGACCAATATCCATGCTATCTTCTTTTTTAAGATTTTCTTAATTAAGGTGAAATTCATATCACATAAAATTAACCAGTTGAAAATGAACAATTCAGGGATGTTTAGTATATTCCCAGGGCGTATAGCCAGCACTTCTGTTTAGTTGCAAAATATTCTCCTATCCCCACAAGAAAACCTGTTTGAACGTTAAACCCTGTTCCTCTCTCTGTTAGCCTCTGACCCCCACTTCTTGTTATATCTGACTCCTTGTCATTTTGTATACTGCCTGGTTTTGAATAATTGCTCAAAAACTTTTACTGGAATAATGACTGTTTTAATATTTTTATTTAATTGTTACGTTCATCCATATTATCCTGGAATGACCACATGTGCATGGCAGTATGCTGGGTGCAGGTCACAGAGCAGTGAACACGGTTCATGTCCCTTCCCTCATGAAGTTTATAATCTGACCCAGTATCAGGTGATTGAAATAGCGTGTGAACCACATATGTAATTTAAACTTCCCAGTTTCCACATGCATTTGTTTCCTGTTTCTATTGTTACAGTTATCATAACTGGATGGCTTAAACAATCTAAATGTATTCTCTTACGTTATTGAAGGTCTGAAAATTCACGTTGTCCTCTCTTGGCTAAAATTCAGGTGCTGACAGGGTTACATTCCTTCTGGAGCAAGACATACTGAGTTTGCCAAATCTATTGTGTATCTTATACAAAAGCACATCCCATTTTGAGCAAGGTACGCTTTCTGTGCACACATGGCTCCCATCTTTGCTGTCGGTCAGCACAGCTCTTAAGGCGTAAGATGTTGAAAAAGTAGCTACAAGTATGACGTGTTTTGAGAAAAAGGACAGGGTCCTACAAGACCATATTCCAGGCACTAGCCTTATGGTGAGGTGTGGGAAAACTTCCTGAAGAAATCAGAAACCTGAGCCACAAGGGACTACTTCTTAAATTAGTGTTTCCCTTCCCTTCTAGTTTAAAACCCTTTAATAGCTTCTGTGGCATTGGCTCTATCTATCTATCATTTATCTATCTATAGTTGAATACTGAAAAAATAATGTATATGGAATTCAGTACTGATCTGAGCAGGGAAGTAATGGGATTGGATATGCATTTCTTAGGAAGTTATATTGGCTGTTTGTAATATGTATTTTCTTAACATTTCTCCATGGTTTTTGCTTTTAATTATAAAAAACATACATTTTTGGCACATAATTTTCTGTTACAAGTTTTCTGTTAGACCACAGGATCAGTATATTTAAGTGGTACGTAAATTATAATTATTCCCTTTACTTGTTTTTAAAAATATATATTACATTATATTTCTAGGTTGTGTTTTCATGAATCCTGTTCTACCAGGTAACTAACTCCTCCTAGGCATAGTGAAGGTGTAATAGTTCTCATCAAAGCCCTTTTGAGTGAGGCTTGTGCAGGCCTCCGCCTCTGTCAGGAGGTCATGGCTGTTTATTCTCACTGAAGTTAAATATTAAAGAGATGAGTGATTCACTTGACACTGGTACCTTTTCATCCAAAACCTAAAATATTCTTTAATTGTAGGTAGTCAACACAGATTTTAAATTCAGGCTTAGGGGCCGGGGATATAGTTCAGCAGTACAGCACCTACCTGGCAAGCACAAGGTCCTGAGTTCAAATCCCGGCACCCCTCCCCGCCAAAAAACAATGACAATAACAACTAAATTCAGGCTTAGGTGAGCTTTAGCCCAATAAGCTATTTGGTACAATGAGCTCCAAAGTTACATTTGGGTCTTTTTTTTAATCTCTCATTTCTCCTGGAGTTAGTTGTTTTTTTGCTTTTGTTCTTTCCCCTTTTGCAAAAGAGGCTTCTCTTCAGTCTTCTGGGTCCTGTCTATTTTGTTACTCCCTGACACTATTTTCTTAGTGGGATCTCTGTCTCACATCCCACTTTGATAAAATTTTTTGAGGGAAGCAAACAGAACAGATAGCCCAAACCAGTCCATTTCTCTTTCCATGGCATTTCAATATGATACTCAGTTTCTAGGGCCTGAAATAAGTGCCTACAGAGTGCAGTATGGAGTCTGCCAGTACAGACAGCAGTCATAGTAAGAAAATGCTGAATAATCTTGATCTTGTGCACCGATGTCTCTGCAGTGAGCCCTCATGTAAACATCTGTGTGTCAGTCCTCAAAGGACGGACGGTCCCCTACTACGATCAGATGTGTTTGTAGGAAACCAGTGGTTTCTCTTTACTAATCACTCAAGCGTGACAGGTGTTTAAATAGCTCCAATGCCCTGACTAGGATTACAGTTGAAAGAAAAGTATATGTTTCAGTCAGCAACGGAAATTTCAGAATGCTGAGTATTCATGTAGCTCTCATATTTTCAGTTTATAGTGAATTGTACATATGAAAAACTTTTTTAACAGTGTTATGATTCACACATTAAATCATCTCTATTAATGTCCTCTAAGCATTAATTTTAACCCAAAACATTAATTTTAGTAGAGATTAATGTTCACTGAAGGTCAGTTAATTGTGTGGGCATATGTCATCAAGTGCCCTCTTTGAAACAACCCTTTCTTTTGTAGAGCCTGCTGACAACACTGGCAGTACACTATTTGGATGGTGAAAGCTGTGTGGCGTTTGCTTTCCTAATTGTCATCTTCATAATCTCTTAGGACCCCTGCCTACCAGAACCGTCCTTCACATGGCCTCCTGTTTTTTCCCATCAGATTGACATATATATTATTACATTTTAAGTAGCACTTAGTCTGTCATATGGAGCATTAGCCTTGAAGATTTGCAGCCCATGTTGTAATTTTGAGGGGGAAAATTGGTTAAATGACAGGAGAAATATAGCAGTTCTTGAACAAAATTCTTTCTGAGTTTCATTTTCTGTCCCAGTCATCCATATCCCTGTCACTAACCTCATTAGGTCAAGGGCTTAGAGGCATTTTGTACAGAATTGGCATATGTTTTGGCGACAGTGGCACACATTTTAGCATCTGAACAGAGATTATCCTTCCTGTTTGGGGGAGCAGTCTTTTTCAAATATCTTTAATTTTTAGCTTGAAATTTAATACTGCATAATGAATTTTGCCTCAGGAGGACTTTATGGCTGTATACTGAAGTTTGTCTCATTTTTTATAAGTCCAGCAACTCCTCAAACTTTCACCAGCAGCTATGAAGGTCAAGCAATTGATTTAACTTCTGTGAAAGGATTAGAGTTTTTAGATGATGTCCTTCTTCTTGTTCCAAAGTTATCAGGCATCAAAGGCAAAAGATATTTTGTGAGTTTAAATCATTAAGGAGTGTTGCTCTATTGGAATGATAATGGGAGAAAATTGGTCCTGTTCATGTGGAATGTGGGCCATGTGGGCCATGGAAGGAGACATCTGTAGCCCTCAGTGGTTGTCTGGGTAACACACTTGCACTGCTGTATTTCTAGCCTGTGCCTGAAACTGTTGATCACCACTGAACAGATGCTGGTGGGAACTAGGTCATCGTAGCAGCAGGCTTGCAAATGCACAGATTTCTTTATTCTTGCAGTGACAGTATTTTCTTCATGCTAATTTTGAATGTCTCACCTCTCTGAAATAGGAATCCTTGTGTAGTAGTTAGTCTTGAAAACATATACAGGAAAAAGCAAGCTAGCTCCAGAGGACTCATAAAATACTACACCTTTAGTACAATCAAATACTCTTGATACTAAGGCATGGAATCGGGAAAAGATGAGTATAAGGGTGAAAGTAGTTTTAATGTAGACATTTGTGATGACTTTCTTGGTTATAGACACCCTGATGGTAGGCAATTCACAGAGCACCATTGGTGCAATGGAAAGTGAAATCATTGAAATAAAAATAAAATGGACAGCATGATGTGAGTCCTTGTCACTGGTAGTCATTAACATGCAAGCCTGCTTTTATCTTTCCATGCTTTATGTGATTTCTTTGACTAAGCAGAAGCCTTTGTAGTAATCTTAGCAGTTAATATCACACAAGTTATTGTTTCTTTCTGAAATGCCTTATATGTTTAGTACTAATGAGATCCTTCTTTGTCCCCATGTACCTCTAAAAATTTAAAGAGAATCAAAGAATGCATAATTTATATCTGTCCCAGAGGTAACAGAGTGACTCAATGATATCTGTGAAGGGATGATTTAAATTTCATGTCTTATGCAAGAGGTGATTTTATGTGAAAACTGCAAGAACTGGCCTGAGGGATAACCAGATAATTATCCTTGTAACAGAAGAGACAGGTTCCTGGGGAATTATAGCCAAAAGCTGTGGTGGATCAGCTATGCCCTTATGAATCACGGTTGCCACAACGGAACACATAGCAACTGATGCAATGCTTAGAGCACACCTTCCTTCTCCCTCCAGAGAGCACTGCTAGGAGACCGTTTGCATCTCAAAGGCAAGTGAGCGGAGATTTCCTGTGAAAGAATTCAGGGCAAGGTCTAGTGAGATTTCTGTTTACAAGAGCAAGAAAAAAAATTGTTTTCTCCACTCTGTCCCAGAGGTGTCACTGATGAATCCAGTGAAATCCATTGGTCCTTGAACCACCAGAGCCATGACTACCCTGGCTCATCATGGCTTTCGTGCTCCCAGAGCTCTAAAACCTCTTCGCCTAAGTACCTTTGTGTGTGAAATGCTAGACTTGGGAAGGTCTTAGTGTTTCCAAGCCCCAAAAGGAGAAAACAATATTCTACAGTCCTCAGCTTGGCTCAGAAATCTCTATTTTGAGCCAAACAACTTTTAGCATTTCCTTTTAAGCATTTTTATCATTGTTCATTTCTTCCTATGGAAAAATTTATGTACAAAGGTATGAAATCTTATAACTTACTATCGGAAGGGATTTATATAAGTCTAGAGAGTTTGGTGCAAAGGGCGTGAATTTTTTGAGCCTGATTCTCTATTATGTCTATTTCTATGTATATATGTCTTCATTTTTCCATCAGAAAATACTCTTGATAATCCTTGGATCTCTTAATTTATCTTTATCCTAGGAGAGCTTTCTGCTTACTGGTCTGTTAACCACCTGCTCCTGCTCTGAACCTTCTCTGCCTTTTGCTTCTGAGACATGTCTGCCTCCTCGCTCCTTCTGCTGTGTGATATACACATGTACACAAACAAACAAACGCTGACAGACTGCAGGAAGGGACTTCAGAGAACATCCACTTCAACCACTTTGTCTCTCAGATGAGAAATTGGAGATCTTAAATTTCTTTATTTCCTTTTTAAACTGTCTCCTCAAAAAATAGTTTTGAGGTTTTAGGCAATAATAATTAAGTACAGATTCTCTCTTGGGTTAAGATCTAGTTGAGAAGCAAGTATGAGAGTCATGTAATGTGGTGAGTGAACTTTACTGAGTGATGTGATGAGTTTTACTAGCAATATGGTTGAATTGGAGAATGTGACCCACTTCTGTGTCTACACGAGCTATTTAGCACAGCCTCCTTTCGTGAAAACTGACCCTTTGCTCATAGGCAAAGCTACATAGCCCAAGTCCTTCCTAACTTGTCAGCCTGCTCAAGACATAACCGAATAGGAGATCGATCCTATGCCTCTTAGGCGTTTAAGGGAGTAAGATGATGAGCTGGACAAGCTCAATTCTTTCTCTGAAACTAATAAATCACATCAATTGTTTCTTTCTGAGGAGAAGTGAATGAGAAGGCAGAGGCTGTGTTCTCTTGTGCAGATGATTTTCCCTCCACTTTATGGAAACATGAGGAATGGCCATCATCACCAATAAAGACTGTGGAGCCGTTTTGCAAAGGACCTCGTGGCCAGAATGTAAAATGTATCTCATGCGGCTGTGGGAAGAGTAGACTTGTGTTTGCCTTACTCATGTGTGAATTCCTTCACACCATACCTCCTGTGTTTCCATCGACTTCCCATCCAGTGGCCATAGAGAACTTTCTACTCAGCCACGGCCGCATTAATAAGTCTAGGAGGAAGGCATTCATTGGCTCTGATTGACTGCAGACTGTTTTTCTTTTTCTAATCTTTTCCTTCCACAGAAATTGCTCTCAGTGAGGTCTTGCTTTTTCCTGTACATCTTTCCCACTAGATTGTAAAAATTCATCATCTCTGTTTTGTTTTTATCCTTCTTGACCGTAATGAGACTCTAAAATTATTGATATCTACCTTTGGCCTTTGAGATCCTCTGGGTTCTTCTTATCATTTTTCTCATGCCTTCCTCTCTCTTTAAATTTTTCACTGGTCCTTAAATTGTAGACCACATTTCAGATAAGATTAGAGTTCTTTTATTGCCTTTTTTTCTTGTCTGTCTTTATGTTCTCTATGTATGGCTTCTACTTCTGCCTGTGTACTGATGTGTCCCCAGTGTCTGTTATCAGTTCTAACCCCTTTGTCCAGCTCTAGGCTGAGATGTACCATTTCTGATTTCTTCTATGGCATATCTCCCTGAGACTCTGAAATTTGAGCGTCTTCAAACAAAACAAATTGTATATCAAAATGCAGTCTGCTCCATTTTTCACTTTTCTTGGTTAATGACTTGACCATTCCCTCTGCTCCCCAAATGGAATATCTCAAAGCTATCCTCAGTTATGTTTGATATGTCCAAATTGAACTGAGCACTAAGAAGACAAATAATGACACTGCCATTTCACAGATACTTAAACTAACAAAGCATATGATTGGTGCAACCACAGAAATAGTTATGGGAAAGACACGGAGCTTACCCAGAGAAGAAATGATTAATTTATTCTGAGTTTGGGGGCAGGGTAATTTATGAACTGAGTTTTCAAAACCGAGTTGGAGATTGTCAAATAGACACAAAAGCGTGAACACTATGTGAAAAGACCTAAAACTACAGAACCGACATGGTGTGGTCAGGCTGACGTGAGAGGCTTGTTCCTGGAGTGTGAGGACTGGTGCTATGAAACTGAGCAATACAGCTAGGGCCAGATGGAGAAAGACAGGGTTTTGGGGAAGGTTCTTTTCTGTCTTTAATGTGAAGGAGTTTGCTCTTTATACTTCAAGTGAAAGATTTTAGGAAAGTATGAGGCATTGTTTCCTTGTCTGACTCCATGAAGTCATACAGGCAAGGGGTGGAGCACTTCCTTTTCTGTGTATTGCTAAGACTATATTTTACCTAGACCTGTGCTTTACAATGAAATGAAAGGTTTCAAGAAGAAAATCATGCTCTGTGAGCCAAAGGAGTCTGAAATATTGATCCAGGGATATAAAAAATAGAGGATAATGGGTAAATTAATGAGTGAAGATGATCTGAGTGAATATTTGGGATGTGCCCACCTACCAACTATGCACTTATCCATCTATATGACTATCTGTTTGCCACAAGTAGTTTTTACATAATTCTGTTGCATTCTTCAATTAAGAAGACAGGGACAAACGTCACCCAACAGTGTTATGACAATACTATTTTGATAGCAATGTGGCATGAAGGAGGAGGATAGTAGAAAGGAAACCCCTCTAAGGGGTGATGGAAATATTTCAAGTGAAAGGTAAGAGAGTGGATGAGTAACAGAAAGAATGTATTCATGTTTAAGGATATAAATCTCTTTAGTTATCTTTCTTTTTCTATTTTGTGGTGGTGGTATTGGGATTGAACCCAGAGCCTTTACACTAAGCTGTATTTCCCAGCCCATTTTTCTATTTTATTTTGAGACAGGGTCTCACTAAGTTCCAGGCTGGGTTCTAACTTGCCATTCTCCTGTCTTAGTGTTCCAGGGTGCTGGAATTGTCACATGTACCACCATGCCTAGTCACCTTGCTTTTTAATGGTCTCTTCCAGACAGACCTCAACCATATTGGATAAAATCATTTACTGAATGATGTATTAAAACAAATATTTATTGATTACTTATACCCATGGTATGCTCTGGGGATTTGACAGACCTACCCCTGTGGCTAGCAGGTATCATGAAATCCGTAGCTTATATTTTTCCACCATGGTCAGGCTCAGGATTTTCAAGCCAGACTTCTAGGGAGTCAGTCATAATAGATAAAAATCGGCTTTTTGAAATGAAATCTGTCTCCCTTCTTCTGTTTAGTCTCATCAGTAGAATGAGGTTTAAAACTGACTGATTGTGAGGATTTGAACAATAATTTAAGTTAGTATAACATTAACAAGTTAGTATAGAAATGAGAAAAATATTTCACTGGAGTGTAGAACTCATTCTAATGTAAGACTGTGTTACTTTAGAAATAGTGGCTGTGTTGGGGATGCATTATTTTAGAAGGTAAGTTCTTTCTTTTTTATGGTATTCTCTCCTCTCAACTTGGGGTCTGACTTGACCCCCACAAGCTCAAATGGAGTGGACTAATCAAACACAATGCTTCTGGGATGAGGCCATCAGGTTGATGGAGGTTTGGTTAAAGTGATTTCCCTTACTTAGTGATGGATGCAGCCAGGAGAGTCTCTGACTTTCTTCTGAAGGCACCTGACATAGTTGCTGAAAGCAGCTCTTTGGGTCAGCTGGGCTTTTAAATCAGAAGTTGCATGTTCTTAACATATGCCATCCTCCACGGACAGTGCAGTGCATACCTGCCGGCTGCTCTTGAAGGTATTCTGTGTTCCAGGGAAAGGGAAGACGGTTTCTGGATTAGCTGCTGGAGGCAAAGCCTTTACTGACATATTTTATCAAAATATTTTGCTATAGTTATATACTATCCTGTGTAACTCAAGTTTATAAATAATAACACCACTTGTCAACAAGTTGAAAAAAGAGTCTTACACTATCACAAAGAAAGATTCATCACCTAGGGATTTTTCATATTATGTTTTACAAGTACAATAGATCAGCGTTTTTATAGCAGGGGAATATTTTCTGTGGTCTTTAGAGACCCAAAGTAAACATCTTTAAATGTCAGAAAGCTTTAAAACCCAAACGGGGCTGTAGTCTCATTAGAGAGCCGTCCAGCTAGAATTCACAAATTGAAATATCTTTCCATAAAGTTTATTGTAAACAAGAAACCAGGAAAAGGCTTGTGTGTGATTCAATAAATATCTTACTCTGAGTTTCCACCATGTTAAATGCAAAGATATTTGAAGTTACACAGTCATACCCTACTCAGGTTATTATGATTTACACGTCTACTTTATGAATTCTTCTGTTTCTCTTCCTTGCTCTCTGTGGGGAGGGAGCAGAGCAGATACATACATAAGCACTGACCCTTCCTCTACAAGGACTTCTTTCTGTACTCCAGCTCCTTTTCTTCAAATGATGGACATTTATTGTTCTGGGTCTCCTAGTTTTTGTAATATTAATTAACTAATTATCTGGCCACATCTAGACAGTAGTAAACTGATCTTTGAGAGTTATATTACTTATTCTAAGTAATTAAAAATATTAACAAAATGCCCCTTTGCAAGCAATTTATTTATTGGATATCATTTTGTTCATTTAAGAATATATTAAATATTTAAAACTACTATAGAAAGCTAAATAAAAGGGAAAGTGATAGAGCTTAAACTGAATGTCACATTATTTTAAAAGTAATAACAGAGGTAAACTATTAAAAATGAATGCTGATGTGGAAGAAAAGCTCTTTATGCTAACATTGCATTAAAATATGTTATTTTACTAACTATTCAGTGAATATATTCTTTCCTTTCCTGCTAAGATTTGGTCATATGGTTTTTACTCCAAGCCTGCAGGCCACTAATTATGCTGTCAGATTTTAGTTCCATCTATTTTAGTGAGTTTTACAAAGTTCTTGGAGAGAGCAATCAGGAATTGGCAAGGAGGCATTTTGTTCAAATTATGAATAAACAAATTGATTTCCTGGATGGAATACCATTTTCCGTTGGCTGTCTGTACTTCTGGAAGGGCAGATTGTTCTAGTCATTCTTATTTTAGATGATCTGGACATGGTCACTGAAAAAATAGTATGCAGTGCTTTTGCTACAAGACTTGCCAACTCCAAGAATAATAATGGTATGTTCTTATATGTTACAGTAGTTTAATTTGCAAAGCATTTAGACTCATCTTATTTAGCATATAGGTGTAGTTCAGTAAATTATTTTGTTAAAGATCTATATAGTATTAGTCAACTATAATAAAATATAGTTTATAAAGAGAGAAGTTTATTTTTGCTCACACTTTTAGAGGTTTCAGTAAATGATTTTCCCATTGTTTGGGGTATATAGCAAAGCAGGATATTGTGGCAGGAGTGTGTGGCAGATTAAAATTGCTCACCTTATAAACCAGGGAGCAGGAAAAACAAAAAAAGAAGAGGCCAGGATCCCATAATCTCCCATCCTCCCAGGGACCTTAAGAGCTCCCAGTAGGTCCCACCTCTTGAAGGGTCCACCACCTCACAGTGGTGCCATCTGGGGGGCCATGCCTTTAACACATAGGCTTTTGTAGGGCATTCAGCATCCGCTGATAACATAGACTTTCTCTTCTGAGAGTGGAGACAATATTATATATTCTGCTATTATTTGATACTTGTCCAGATAATGCAAAGTTTCTATCCTTAGTTCTTTTATCCTTCAAAAATACTACTTTATTCCCAAACCAATGTTCCTCTTGTATTGCCATAGAAGTATTTTTAAATCATATTCTAACACAGATAGACATGCTGTTAACATTGGGAATAACAGTATGCATATTTCATAAAACAAAAATTAAAATACATTTATTCAACCTGGGTGCTCATATTCCTTCAAAGTGCGAGTAGAATTCATATGTGAACGTAAAATTCATCGGCCTGTGCACTGATGATTTGCATCCAAGTGATTGTGCCTGAAATCTTCCAAATACCCAGAATTTGTGGCCAAGTTTATTGATTT
Source organism: Chinchilla lanigera (assembly GCF_000276665.1). Lineage (NCBI taxonomy): Eukaryota > Metazoa > Chordata > Mammalia > Rodentia > Chinchillidae > Chinchilla > Chinchilla lanigera. The sequence continues at coordinate 1,475,836 of NW_004955518.1, read as the reverse complement.
TACCCCTTATAACTGTGGCATAATGATTCTTTACAAGAAAGTGGTATGACCTCATAGAGAAAGTTGGTTTATTACTTTAAGAATTTAAAAAACTCTAGTGCCAAATACAACTTACATCCTTCATTTATGCTAATAGATAATAAATGGGAAATAAATGTAAACAATGACATTCACAGACCACTTACTTAAATTCAGCATTTATATAAGAAAGTATATTTTAGTAGCAAAAACATTTAGTTAAAATTTGGCTTGGTAAAACAGGCATCTCTTAAATTTTCTATTCATAATTATCATCAGTTACAAGTTACTTTACTAAACTACTGTAACGTGTGTGGTATTGTGAAGATCGAGCGCTTAAAAACAAGGCTAAAAAATAAAATAGAAACTCCTTTCATAGGTGAGAATCATTTTCTATACATCACTGAGTTTGCTATTTTCAGGTGATTCTAAGCAACATTTACTAGGATGGCCTGTTTTTGCATTGTTTTTAACATAAATCTCAAGTTACAGATACACCAGGCACTGAACTTGTTTCCCTGGTCTTGTTTTCCATGTACTCCTTGGTTTTCTGCTATCTCCGCGTGATTTTCTCCAGTCCTAATTTGGGAGCTCACAGACAAAATAAAGAAACAAAAGATTCTCTTCCTTAACTAAACTTGTTTTACTGAAATTTGCTGACAGCAGATAGAAATCTTCCAGGCCCAGACCCCAAAATGCATGTGCTGGTGGGCACTGGAGCTGCCACTCTGCAGCAGCTTTTTCCTCACCCAGCCTTTTGATTTTCCTTGCACTTAATGCTTGTGTGTTTTGTGGCCAAAGCTGGAATCAGCCATAGAGGCTTTTTGCTTAGAATGAGTTTCTCCTGCACTCTCTCTCACTCTGTCCCAGCTTCTGTGGTCTTCCTCTTCATTTGTGAGCATACCAGGCTCTTTCAACTTCAGTCCCTCGCTATTGCTGTTTTCTCAGGTAGGAACTTCCTTCTGCTTTCCTCCATCTCATCATTCAGCCATCAGTCCAAATGTCACTTCCGTATAGGCGCGTTCTCCCCATGCAGCACCCATTTCATTTCCATCCCAGTACTTTCCCTGTCTGAAGTCATCTCATGCAGCTGTTTAGTTTTATGCTATGCCCATCACTACCTATCCCTGCACCAAAGTCAAAGCCTCATAAGAGCGAGACCTTCTGCTTTTCGTTCCCATCTCCTCCTGGAGGGTAGCATGCAGGTGGTGGGCATTCATCAGATGTGCTCTGAATGAAAGAATGCCATTGATCACAGTGTTAAACTCTACCTCCAGGCTTTGCAGTCAGGAGCACCAGCAACCAGTCTTGAGAGTTGTCTGCCTTGTTAGGCAGCATTTCTGTGACACAGGTGTTTCTCTTTTCAAATATTTGCCTGGGAGATAAACTTTCAGAACACAACTTTCTTAAGGATTAGTGTTACTTCTTTTGTAACAGCTGATTCAGTTTATTAATTGAGAACAAAGAATAAGCAAACATTTTCTTATTTAAATAAACAAAGTTTGAGAGATTATGTGTGAAGTTAATCCCTTGGCAGTTCACATTTTTGAAGTAATTTGCTTCTACCCACATGTGCTCACAGCAGCTTACTTGTCCCTGTTTCTTTTAGGGCTACTCCCTACCTTTAGAAGGCCCTAACACTCAACACTCACCTCTGCTGATTGTAGGCCTTGTACTCGACTCTTGTGTGCTCCTCACTGCATTTCTTTGTTGCTCCTTTGGGGCTCCTTTCTCTGTGGCTGGTATTACCTACTCATCTGTGTAAGGCCTATTGGACTTCTCCATACTCTGTAATGTTGACTCCATTAGTTATTACTCTGCCAACAGGTCACATTTGTTTAGAATTCACCACATGCATGTCAGACACTACATAACTTCTTTCATCCTATAGCAGCCCTGCGATGTTGCTGCCTTCATTATTCTGTCATACTGTGCCTGTTAGCATTTTAGGGATAAGGAATCTGGGGCCACAAGGAGTTGTCTGGCTCGGACTAACGTAGTTGCCCAGTGGGAACTCAGGATGTGCACCCTGCAGGCTCACTGCACAACATGCTGTGCGGCACCCCGTGCCATCTCCTCCAGCACAGGCATCCTTTTTGTTGGCTGGGCTGATGCTTTGCATTCTTTGCATACCAGTGGCAAGTACAGTCATTGCCTTGTGCGGAGTACGCCCTAGTTAGTGATAGCAATAAGGGGCGGCGCGCAAGATCCTAACATGTAAGGCCTGGGGTGATCACTATGAGGATGCAAGAGGAATCCTAGGAATTTGCTGAATTCTTTTATCAGTAAAATAATTCTGTAGATCTGCTTTTTGGTTATACACTTTGTTCTGTCTCCTGCTCTTCCTAGAATTATGGTAAGGACACAGTAGAATTATTGGTAAAGACACAGGGGAACACATGAAAAAGTAAAATTTTATTTACTGACTTTGAGTAACTTCCATATACAAGGAGCTAGCATTTTGGGGTCAGGATCCCTAGTGAGATTAAGGCATGGCTGCCAGGAGAGAGGAACGACTTTATGAAGGGCATCTATGACTGTGTGAAACTTGAGGTAGTTTTCACTAATTAGCCCAGGTGACCTTGTCACGTAAGACAAGTGTAATACCTCATCAGAGCACATCACAGTTGTCAGCATGCAATCTATTTTATAGTTACTGATTAATTGTTTAAGATGCCTTCTCCTCTAGAAGACTGCTTGACTCCTGAACACACCAAAGTCTGTGGACAGATAGAAAATTCAAAAAGTATCTGCCATATACATATATGAGAGATGATGGCCTAATTTCCTTGCTAAACAAGAGGCTCATATGTATCAGTCAACGGAAATTGCCAGACGTTGTGGCACATGCCTGTAATCCCAGCACTCAGGAGGCTGAGGCAAAAGGATAGTTGTAAGTTCGAGACTAGCCTGGGCTACTGTGCCTGAACTGCATAGTGAGACCCTGTCTCAAAAAAAAAAAAAAAAAAAATCAGGAAGTAACAACCTAGCAGAAGAAAATATGTAAAGAATATGAAAGGACAGTTCAAAGAGAAATACAGTGACCAACAAACATGACCTCATTAGTATGATAGTATTTTCCAGTTTTCATTTAAATTGCCAATTGAAAAGAATTGAAACAATTGAAGCTATTATTCAGTGATGAATAACTATTGGAATGAATGTATATTGGAAACATTTTTGAAGCATTTTATGTGTTATATAAATATATATATGCATTAATATATGTATATATTTATATCACATGTATGAATATATGTATTAGTTGTGTACCACATTAAAATATATAGAGAGATATAGATATAATTACTTATTAGTGTGCACCCCTTTAATTCCAGCTACTCAGGAGGCTTAGGCAGAGAGGTTGTACGTTCAAGCCCAGCTTGGGCAATTTAGCAAGATCCTCTCTTAAAATATACAATGAAAAGGCCTGTGGGTATAGCTCCTGGTAGAGCACGTGTCTAAAATGCCTGAGGTCCTGTGTTCAATCTCCAGCACTGAAAAAATAATAATAAAAAAACACCCAAATAACAAAGAACTTAAAAGTAATCAAAAGGTACCCCAACAGAAATATAGTTATTATGGTATACCCATGTAACAGGATACAGTGAGGTCATTGAAAAGAACAAGTAAGCATATTTGAATGAAATGATGAATGTTTCCACGTAGTTTAAGTGTATATCAGAAAATATATACATGGACACATGTACATATATATGCATATATATATGTGTGTATATACAAGAGTTGTACATGAAATTACTTATGAATTATTGTCTCTAAAAAGTGGGACTGTGATGAGAGGGAAGCTGAAATTTCTTGCTTTGTTTTTTGAACTAGTTGAAACTTTTAGTTCAGTCAGTTACCAAAATTTGCTGAGGAAATAAAGTCAAAAGTCAAAATCTAATGTCTGGGATCTGGAATCTGCAGACTTGTTTTTATATACCTATGAATTTTCTATCCTATGAAAACCTTGTCAATAGACTACTGTATTCCAGTGCAGTTCATGAAAAACCAAAGATCAAAAACCAGTTCTAATTAAAGAACCTTGAGGACTGAAAATAAGAAAAGAATATAAAGACCCTAACTAAGGGCGCCTGTGTTTGGAGGGGCATTTTTGTGACCTGTATCCCTTGTGCATTTCACTGAATGTTGTTCCCAGTGCTGTTTTTCTGGCACAGATGAATTGTGTAGAGACTTGCCAACAACTCAAATGTGTATAGGTTGCCAGATTTCACTGAGTGAGTAGGGTACTGAACTGGGACAGTCTAGTAACATATTTTTCTTCTGTTTATGGTACCCTTTTCATTATGGAAACCAAATGATTAGCAGAAAATAAGGCCAAAGGATCAGAAGAGTGAGAAAAAAAAAGATTTTCTCATCCTATTTTCCTGTTTTGAGGGGACAAAGTGTGGGAGAGTATGTAAGTGACAGGAAAGAACTATTCATTGATCAGAAAGAAATCTTGGTCCCAAAAACTATTTTGGCCAGTGGGTAAAAGGAAATCTGCTACTTAAAAAGACAAACCCAATAATTTTCTTTAAAAAAATCTGTTTCTCTTCAATCTCTGTATATTTTGTTGATTTCTCATCTGAAATTTGCTATAATGATTAGATTTACTCTTTAGTTGGAAGAGTAGGAAAGAAAAAGAATGAGTTGTCCAGTCTATTTAGTGCTGAAAAGTAGAAATGTTAACCTGCTCCAGAGGCAACAATAAGAAAAGGAAAGCTTACCAGAGTAACTAAGGAAAATGACTGAGTAATTCACTGTGATCAGGGGCAGAATTCCTAGACTTCCCTTGATGCCAATACAAACTCAGACCCATCCTGGAAACATTTCAGAGTATTGTGCTAAAATCATAGTCTAGCCTGAGAGCCAATCCAGCCTGATAGCTGGTCCAGCCTAGCTGTGCCTCAAGAAAATGAACACCAGCTAATTGTTTTCAACTTAACTGCTTCTTGAACATGGGCACCCAGAGGAATAGTTCAGACTAAAGACTGCAGAATTCTTCCAGCCAGTTAAGCTCTGTGATCGGCACAATGGCTGATGGCCTTTCGGCTGAAAAACTGACCGTAGCCGCAGTGGTGCTTACTAGGGAGCAGAAAAGGCAGCTGTCAACTCAAAGCTGATTCCTTAGCAAGGAAGTTTTCTATTCTGTCCCTGGAGGTCCCCAAAGCAGTAGATACTTCCTTCTGGATAGCTCAGCACCATGTGGATTTTCCTAGCTTCTGGAATGTACTACAGGAGCAGCTTTCCAGAAGCATCTCCCACAGTGTAACTTTATTCACAGGTGCTTTCTCCACTCCCACCAACTCTTTCTTGTGATTTCCTGCAGCAGGTCATTAGACCCAGATTTGCTCAAACTTTTTAAGGTAAGAGATGGTGTGTGTATGAAAGACTGTCAGTTCTAGCCATGAGCGCAGCTCATTGTACTCCGTACTGATAAATTGTCCTTTTTCTTATTTCTCACCATTCCTGTTTTCTCTATGTCCATGCAGAAAATTGATCTGCTTTCATCCCAACTCTTTAAGCTGTTGGAGCCCAGTGGATTTAGCTGTAAGATGTCTTAGAATGTTACCTTGGCCAGTGATGGGTGAAGTGGGGTGCTCTTCCTAGTACTAAGTGGAACCCTTAAACAGCTCTGAAGATACCTAATCTGTTTAGAGGTAGAATGTCAAAGCTACCATGCCGCTCATCTCTGCTGCCCTTGCTCCTTGCAGCCAGAAGACCCTGTCATCCCTGTTCCTTGAAGGAATGTTATTAAAGGAACAATGCTCCTAGTGCCCCTTCCCTGAGCTTGTGGTTTCTTCCTGGGCCTTTGGAAACTTATTTTCTAAAATAAGCAGGTGGGGCTAAGGGTTTAGCTCAGTGGAGCAGTGCTTGCCTGGCAAGCATGAGGTCCTGAGTTTGATTCCTGGTACCCCCCCCCCCAAAGATTCTTAAAAACAAATAGATAATAACTAAAACAAGCAGGCTTTTTGATAGCCTCAGAGTTGTTTTTGAAAGTCCCCATTTCTATCTCCTCTTGGTCACAAGGGAAGCATGGATTCCTGAAGAGAATATTCCTTCCTTTGCAATTTCAACTCCCCACATGCTCCAGACCTTAGAAGAGGGATGAGCATTCTCCTGACTCTCATCTTAAGTGAAACTTGTCAGCTTGAGATTCGTGAAGTCCAGCCACTGTCCTTCCTGGCTGATGGGCCAGCCTTCTGGGCAGCAGGAGCTTTGTCCTGCTTCGTGTATTCTTTCACATGCTTGTTCAAGCTTCTCTGCTGATCAGAATATGTATCCCTTCTCTCCCTCCTACTAAAAGCCTGATCAGTTATTTCTTTTGCTGCTACCCCAGTAACCCCTGCCAACAGAGATTTCTGTAAATCTTACCGTATCTTTTTTTTTTTGGTTTTGGTTTTTCTCCGGTACCAAGAACCGAACTCACGACCTTGCGTTGTCAGGCGCTTTGCCGCTGAGCTAAATCCCCAGCCCCTTACGGTATCTTTTTTTCACTATATACAATAATATGGTCCTGGGGCACATAATAATAAATAGTACCTTTATTTTGTAGTATAAATTAAATCTTATAATGCTGTTTAACTTTTTAAGAATTGTATGCCCTGTATACCCATGCAGATTGTCAAACTCTTTGAGGACAGAACCTCTGAGAACTTTTTTTGAGATAATTATTATCAAGCCTAATCTTAATATTTATCATTAGTCTAAAGCTAATATTTAAGTGTCTGATAACTGTTGAATGAGAGCAAGAATCATGAATGAATATTTCAAGATATTGGGGACCCCTGCTTTCCTTGTGTTAACCTTTCTAAGGCAATATTTTAATTAAACATTTTAATTAAAAATATTTTAATTAAACATTCCAAACTTGTAGAGTCAAAATAGTATTTATGTTCACTGTCATCTCAATAAATAAAGAAATACAGCAGCCTTAAGTGAAAGTTTAATATTCCATAGTATTAATCTCTAAAAAAGACTCCTTTATCTTTTGCTACATATTATTAGAGAAGAGGTCAGGTGTGGTAGCACACTCCTGTAATCCCGGCACTTGGGAAGCTGTGGCAGGAGGATCTTTGTGAGTTTGAGACCAGCCTGGGCTACAAAGCGAGCTCAAGGCCAGCCTGAACTGCATAGTGAGACCCTGTCTCAAAAAGACCAAAAAAAAAGCCAAGCAAACAAACAAACAAACAAAAAAAACAAAAAGAAAAGAAAAATAGCTCTAGAGTTCAGAAAGAATACTGGACTGTAAACCTAGTAACTTCTTCTAATTGCTTGTTTGTTCTCCTAAGAGCATCAGAGAGGATAGGAATGATTAAGGGTTTAGAAAAAAATTACTGTTACTTATATCTCATGGTACTGTGAGAGCTCCCTGTAGGATGCTTTTATTATACACTGAACACCCTTCAGTATCAAAGTACTTTTAGTATTATGAAACTGTACTGAGTTTTGAGTAACTTAAATAGGGTAAAAGTTGGAAAGATGGAGAATTGTTAAGTATGGAAGGAAGTGGATTATAACTGCTGAACCATCCTCTGCTTTGATTTCTCTGGTCTGTGTATCTCTAGGAAGCAGTGTGTCATCCCTAGCTGTAGTGCAGGAGATTCATACATATTTACTAGTCGCAAATTATAAATGTGCAGCCTAGAGAGTCGCAGTATTCTTTGGCTTTCTGCTCTTCTTCCTTCACTAAGGAATCAAAACTCCTTACACATCCAGAATTCGGAGACAGATTTTGTAGCTTGTCATATCCTTTGTACACCAATTAAGTCTTTGTAATTTAAATGGAATTTAAATTTGGAAGCATATGTGGAGGTAGACTGAGGTTTTCTCCATCCTGTGTTGAGCCTTTGATGTAATGATTTATTAAGGTACTAGGAGAGATATTGATCCTGCTAATAGCTTCTGCTTTGCCACATAATGTTTTACATTTTACTCAGCTAGAGGACCATATTCCCTTTCTCTTCATCTGATTGACCATAAATGCTTTGGCCTTTCCTCAGTAATTATCTCACCAAAGCAGTGGATAAAAGTCAAGTATTTATAGACTAATTAGTGGAGTAAACATGTCTAAATAGAATACTTTACATAATGCCAAGAAGTATTATATAGTACTCTAAAATTAGCCAAGTTTGGTACACGGAAAAAAAAAAAAAAAACTGGTGAAAGCACAAATGATTAAGGACACATATGAGGTTTGATCACAAATTATAGTGAATGCTTAAATTAAAAAATATTATTACAATAAAAGACACATTGTTATAAAATCTCCCTCAAGCTATTCCTCCTTGCTTTGAACACAGTCAGTCTATTGTTCTTGCCACTTTATGAAGCAGTTCTTTAAGTCTTCTTTTAGGAGTGTCTTTACTTATGCTGTCATGACTGCCTAAATGTGCTGAATCAATTCAAAACATTTACCTTGCATGGTCATTTTGACTTTGGAGAGGGGCCAGAAGTTGCAGGGTGCCAGATCCAGTGAGTAAGGTAGATGAGAACTCACTATAATGTGCTCATGTGCCTGAGTTTCTGTTGGATGGCACTGAGCAACAGCATTCACCATATTTTTTATCATACTTCATAAAGACATTCACAAAAGGGGACTCCCAGAACTGCTTTAGAAAATGTCAAGAAGGATGGGATAAGTGTGCTTGAAGCAATGGTGAGTATTTTTGAGGGAGATTAATGGCAATGAATCTTTTATTATAATAAATCTGTTTTATTTAAATATACACCATTTGTTGTTTGGTTTTTGATCAGCCTTTGTATGCTTCTGATGACCATTGTTGTTTATAGCTTATCAGGACATATCCAGTGCAATGTTTTAACAATAGCACTTTTGCTCTGTGGCTTCTCTTCTTATGAAAGCTTTGGAATATTAATGGTTTACTTCAGGTTTAATTTTTCCAGTTCACAATCTCAGGATACCAATAGTTGATGGCAATGCAAGGGTCATTTTGTTATATGCAAACTGCTTTGTACTTTTACATGTTTTAAGAAGTATTAATTCTTGTCTGAGGTATCATTAGTTTGATTTTGAAAATAAAAAAGCACTACTGGTGTCACATAATGTGTACTGAACTGGGAGTAAAAAGCTCAGTTTGAGGCCTGACTTTGTAGCCAGTCGCTGTGTGTCCTTGCACTGGCTGCACAAGTCCTTTGGGCACTGATGTCCTCATTTTGAAACTAGAGATGTAAAAAATTATAAAAATCAAAGGGCATAAGGTCCAATTATGTTGTAAATTGTATGGTACCATAGGATGTAACTCTTTAGAAATCATCTGCAGTTATGTACTGGCCACTGAAGGATTTCTTTTAGAACAAATGTAGGCAGAAGTAGGATTTCAGCCCAGACTGTGATTAAGTTAGTAATATTGCTCCATATTTTTCCAGTATTGTTCCTTTGACTCAGCACATAGCCAGGTCCATGTGTAACCTGGTTTTTGCATCCCATTTATATTTGTGGAAGCAATGAAAAATCTCTTTGGAATCTTGTTGTTGGAAATAACAAGGAAAGTTTCATTATATAGGACTCGTGTAATATTTATGTTTTTTCCCAAGTGCCATTAGTATGCTTGGAGGGGTTCTCTATGCTTTCTATAGTGTTCTAGGCCTGGATTGGAAAGCAAAACAAACAACAAACTGGTTGTCCTGAACTATGTCGGCCACGAGTGAGCATCACGTGTGCTGACTCACACCAGCCTGTTCATTCATTATCCTTTAGTTACTTTAATCCTTCTACTCGTCATCTGCAGGAACTAACAGTTTGCAGAAGCAAACAACTTGCAAAGCAAAATTGAATGGTGCACATGATTTCAAAAAAGGAGAAGGCAGACATGTTTAAATGAACCAGTTTTAAAGAAGCAGTTACTGTGACACCACCAAAATATAACCTTTCTTTTCTGGCCTTGTTACCAGGGCAGCTGAGTGTCAAGCCCAGTCTATCTGATGGAGTGCTCCTTTTTCTTGTTTTTTGGTGTGTTTTAGAAAATTAAAATAGTTGTACAATGATGGTAATACTATGTTCACTATTAATTGTTATCATGACTATCTCACTCAATATCGTTTTCCCCAAATCAGCACATAGATGTTAAAACAATAACTATACAATCCTAATCCAAAAATATTTTCAGCTTTGTAGTTATCATGTTTGTATCTTAATACCAATATTTAGGTGCTGGTGGTGTCTGTAGGTTACCTCTGTCTGGCCAAATTTCCCAGTTTATTTCAGGACCCTGCAACCTTCATCTGTATATTCTTTATTCCTCCCTATAAAATATCCAGGCTCCAAAATTGCCTTCTACTTATCTGTATTATTACAAACTGCCCTTTTTTCCCCTGATTGTCTTTGTTATTTTTCTCTCATTACTGAGACAAAATACCCAACACCCAAAGTTAAGGAAGGAAGAGTTTATTTAGCTCACAGTTTGTAGAGGTTTCAGACCATAATTGGCTGGCCCCAAAGCAGAGTGGCACTTCAAAGAGAGGCAACAGTTCATGGTGGTGGAAGACAGCAAAAGCAACAAGAAAGGAGGGAGAGACAAGCCTCTTTCTGTCCCTTATATTGTATGCAGGCTACCTGCCCTAGGACAGGAGTAGCACTGACCCTTAATCCCAGCGTTGGACCTTGAATCAATCACAAACTCTAGTTATACCCACTTCTGAAAAAGCCTAAGACTGCATGAGGCTTTGCAGGGGGCATCTAGACACAAACCATAACTCTTATTATGACTGCCTAAGTTAGGACAAAGTAATATTACTAATTTGAATAAGGTATATATGACCATTTGCTCTGATCTCTTAATTCTCCACTTCAAAGGAGAGTGATGGTCTCCAAATATCCCACTTATTTGGCTAGGCAACAATTTGTTCATTCATTAGGTCAACAAAGAAGTAAGTGTTACATCTAACCTTGATATATTAAGAAGGTAGAAGACTGTGAGGTTAGGGAAATCCTTAGGGATAGTTGATCCTAGATCACAAATTATTACATAGACAGTTCTTTTTATGGCCATTTTATCTTGGTTCTACTGTTTATGCCCAGAAGTGCCCATTATCTTACCTATACCTACTCTATAGGCAGCAGTAATTTCCTAGCAAATGGGAGGAGAAAGAATAATAAAAAGGATGGGAAGAAGGGATCTGGGACATGGAGATGCAGACAAAACCAAGGAAGGGGCAAGGTTAGCCAGAAAGTTGAATAACTTAAACTTCAAGGTCTCTTCTGACCTGAGATTCTATATAAATGAGGGGGGAAAAGTGTGAGAATAAGCAGTATGATTCAGGGGAAGGGGATGGTTCTGGGAATATAGTAAAAGGCTGAATTTTTTAACTAAAAGTTTCCAGGTTCATGAATATGTTATTATGAATTGTTTACCTCCTGGAGCATAGGTGAGCCCTTTTCTGGGATTTCTATAAATTTCAAAACTCAGCATGTGTCCTCCCTGGCATTCCCTTTCAGGACAACAGGGACATCTCGTACACTGAGGTTGAGGCTGTCAGTAAATACTTCTGCATTTTCTTTTTAAACATTAATTTCCCTATGTCAGAATCCTCCAAGAGGGTTGGTAAGACTTGAGAAATATCTCAGAATGACAGGTACCTGCTTCTTCCTATAGCAATTGGAGACGGCTTGGGCACCAGGGATGTGTGGAGACCAGGAAAGGCCAGCTGGACACTGAGATACAGAGAGACTGAGAACACAACCCAGCTTCTTTTAAAACAGATGTTTTCTAAACTGATAAATCAAATTGCATGTGAAAAGAACATAAATACTTGAAGCTTGCTGTATACTCTTACATCAAAACAACCTTACATTGTATGAGTTGGTTGCTAGGCACTGTTGTACTGATAGCCTCCTTCCCTGCCTGAGATTAGCCATTGAAAGGGGCAGATATTGGGAGTCCCCAGGAGGCTGGGACAGCTTCCTGGACAGTTGTGCCATCAGGATATTGGGTGCGATTTAAACTGGTGTTAAGATAAAAATGTTATTTTACCATTCAGTTATTATATTATCAAATGCAGTCATCAACTGTTGTAGCTTATTAAGCCTATGAGTATCATATTTAACTAAATTGTAATGTACCTTTTGAGATAAAAAATGTTTTTGGTGTACAGAAATGCTTTGTAGTTTCAAAGGTCAGTAACTTTCTGATGCAGAAATATGCCATGTAATTTTTAGAGGATAACTAATAACCCTAAACATGATTTAATTGCTCCATTTTGAAGCCTCATCATGGACGAATGTCAGCTCTGTTCTGTATTAGGTGTGTTCTGCTCGGAAGAGAGTTTGAGAAAGCATTTCTTGAAGAGGTAACATCTGCAATATTGATTCCATTTTAAAAATCTAAGTAGAATTAAATTTAGGATCTTTTTAATAGTTACCTGAAATTTCTTATTTTAAGAAACCTCATCTCTTGCACGAAGAGGGTATTTGAAGGATGTTACTGGGATAGAGCACAATTACACTAGTATTTTACTCAATATGGGTTGTTTATGATCTGACCTCTTAAACAATTAAAAGGCATACTTCATGATGTGAAAGCTTTGCTATAATAGCACAAACTGGGTAATTTAAGTTACTGTTATAATACCTCAGAGCATTCACTGGACCAAGATGACTAATTCTTATTTCTAGACAATATCAAGTGCAACTCCTTTGCTATGTACAGGTATCCCGAAAATAGCTCTTAGGGTCTTTGTAAGGAGAAAAAAGGATTGTGCTACTTTTTGAGCCACATTATTAAGGGAAACTCACTTAACCTTTCTGAGGCTCTCTTTTCTCATGTGTAAAGAAGACCAGTAATAATTTAACCCTCCCAGAATTCTCATGGTGGCTGACTGAGGCAATGAGCAGCTTTGAGATAAGATGTACATCTGATCTTAAGCAGGTACTAAATGTCCCTTATCTGCAACCAAGTATGAAACTAGAAAGCTGTGTAGGTAAAACTACTCTCAAAATGCCTCTAAATTTCCCATAATGATCAACATGTGTGGTTCTTTGCCTACTTGGACCATCTCTCCAGAATTCCTTCCTGGCCAGTGGTCGCTCCAGCCTGAAAGAGATTGTTGCTGATGATCATGGAAGGCAAATACCAAGTGAATCTGGATGACTACTTACTTGTGTGTGATGTGCCCAATGCCGTGCCTCACACAATTCATGTTAGTTAAGTTTTTCCTTGACTATAGCATCTTGGTCTCTCCTAAGACTGTAGGACCTGTGTGTGGAATTCAGTATAAGTTTAAAGGCCTGGATCACTGGCTTTCAAGTTGACATGGGTGATTTTGAAATCCGAGATGCTGGAACTGGGTTAATGTGGGATCGCTCTCATTTTCATGGAAGATGGAGAAGACGTATGAGCATTAGGGTTGGAGATGTATACATTTTCAGGATGCAGAGGACTATTTTCTAGAATTTACTTATATTTTAAGTAAGAGTAAGTTTTAGCAGTGTTAACAAATAACATTATCTAAAAAGTCATGCATTGGTGTTCCATCAGCTGTGTTTACATGTAGTATCTTTGATCATGGTGGAATGCAAAACTTTTGTTTTTTACGAAGTCAGAAGATGAATTGAAGTGAGAAATATTACAATGAAGTTAGAAATGAACTATTGTTGTTTCACTAGGTTTGGGATAGATAGACTAACACTTCCTAATGAATTATTTTAAGATATTTTACCACTTAATATTCTTATCTAAATTTGGGCCTCATGAATAGATAAAGATGCATTCCTTAGTTTCTGAATTTTCAAATTTTCATTTATAAAGTAAAGACATTAAAAGGAAGCTTTGTTAGAGACAGTTGAATTGTTATTTCTGAATAAATTCAATGTGACTGATATTACAGGGAACCTCTGCTAGACCCTCAGAAAGAATCATCCCTGTCAACAATGACAGCCCAATTCTGCAAATTCTCACTTTATGTCAAAGACTGTGCTAGGTGTCAACAATAAAATGCTGTTGGGGAATTTATTATATGTAAAGAAAATTCATAAATAGTTTCAAAACTTGTCATAAATTTGATAAAAGGGGCAAAACCAAGGGCAATGTGAGGCTCAGAAGGGGAGAGAGTCCAGGGGACCTCTGTGTTATTCTGATTAACCATTTTAAGTGACTGGTTCCGTGGGATTTGGAGAGATGATACCTGGACTTGGTTTTGATAGGCTTTTGAAGGAAAGAAGAAACAGATGAATACAAGGAAAGGCAGGAGTCTGTAGTAACACCTACCAATCTTAGATGGCAGCATGCAGCCCTTTCCCAGGAATAGCACAACATTTTCCCATGGGAGCCACATCCTGACTTCCCTTGTGGAACCAAGAGGCACAGCTGGGAGAGCAGAATCCCAGGGCTGGCCAGTCGGTCTTTCGGAGACCATGTCACTTCCTGGCCTTGCAGACCACTGGAAGGGCCTGTGAACCAAACCAGGCTAATGAAACTGGGCCCTAAGACACTTGTTGAACTCTCAGAAATTGTTTTGTTCTGTTCTGTTTTTTAGCACTGAGAGTGCTCCATGATACAGTGGATATCTGGAGCTCCTGGGGACACTTTGTTTCCTATTAAAAATGAAGCCAATACATAGGTAGCAAAATGAAAAGATATAGAAATGTTTGTGTAATTTAATTACCTAGGTCTGCCTGAACCCTTAACCCTTGGAGTTTTCAGTTATGTTTGCCCTTTTTAATTCAGTCTCTTGGCATTAGGTTTGGGTCATTTGTAACAAATATCTCTTAACAGAGGTCCTTTTTTAAAGACAGGGATTTAGGAAGGGTTTTGCTTTTAAGAAATTTTGAGATTTTTTTTTCTTTAAAAAGAAAAAACCCAAATCTATGACAGTTTCCAAATAAGTGTGTTTCCTGTAAAAGAGGAGCTCACTTTTCTCTATCTTATATATTAAAATAATCAGATATTTAAGCTCAGTTTTAAAACCATTGCCTTATTTCAGAGCAGAATTTAATGTCAGTTATACTCAAAAGAAAAGAAGCCTTTAGCCAAACACAGAAAGTCATTGTTTTTCTGTAAAGGATTTATTTTGCTTTTCTGTACTATCTAGCTACTCTCATGGGGAAAACCTATGATCTGGACATGGATTCCCCAGCAGTGGAGCGAGTCAAGCCTGTAAACTAACGTAAGGTCTGCACATGGCTCCCCTGATGCCACAAGGGTCAGAACTGTCTTTTAGGATTGGTGGTGGTGAGTTCGGGGTAGAGACTCTCACTTGCTGGAGTTCCTCCCGGGCCGCCTCTTCTTTGTGCCAGTGAGCATTTATGAGTCCTCTGAAGATGTGCATCCATTTAGGCAGACCGTGCTTGGAAAAGATCTGCTGACTATTGTCAGGTCCATGCAGTCATTTCAAATGGTAAAGTTTCCTGAGTTATTTGCTGGCCATTTTTTTTTTTTTTCCAGAACAAAAACATTCCCTCTGAGCCCATGAGGACAAAACAAATGAAATTACACCTACATTTATCTTATCTGGTGATTACTTAGGAAGTTCACTTTCTGATGTTTCTCTTTGATGTCTTTATCAGTTATGTCTTTAAATCAAAAATAACATTTATTTTCATATATCATTAATGAATTTTTGAAGTTTGCTTCCCTTATACACTTAGCTTGTTATTTCCCTGGAAGCAGAGAGTAAGTATGTGTGTTCTTCCACAAGACACTCTCTGGCAGTTTGGAACCTTTTCTTTTCCGTGCTTTTGTCTCTGGTTTGTTTTCATTTAAGGAAGCCAAAGAAAATAAAGAACATGAACTTGACAACAAGCAGTTGATTTTATTGGGGAAATTTTTCCTTTAGGAAAATTTAGACTTCATTAAAGAGCTTTATTGCCTACTTGGTTTATGAACCTGGAATGGGGCTCTAGAAATAATTGTGATCTAGATCAGAGGCAAGAGGATGGGCCAGACCTAACTTTCCCAGGATTTCATGGTTGACTGAGCCTCTTTAACCAACAATGCATTTACAGGCATTTTCAAAACAATAATCCTCTTTTGGCCCAAAGGCAGGTGTTGATAACCCAGATGAGCAGCTGAGCGCTGTAGTCCCGCCCGAGTTATCCCTGCTGAGGTGCTTCTTGGAGGCCCTCCCTTCTGGAACCTGGGCTGCCAATAGGGCTTTTCAAGTCAATCCCAAGTGTCTATGAGAGGATAGTTCAGATCCATTTTCAGAGTTTTGACCATTGTCTGGTTTTATTTCTTTTTCTTTAGTTTATTGGGAAGTATGGGAATGTTGAGAAGTATGGTTGAGAGCTTATTTTTTTTATTAGTTTTCTCAGACAAGTTATCAAAGTTCAGTCTTGATTAAATCACAACTAATGAAAAAGCAGAAATTTAGGATGTAGGGAATATATGCTGTTTAAATTTACAGAAGCCTAGAAGGCATGGTCCTCAGAAGGTAGTCAGTGGAGTCAAATAGTGAGGCAGAAAGGGTATTTTTTATTTAGGTCCCTTCTAGTATATTGCTTTGGCAGTAAGAGTGACATATCTCACACTCCTGTGTGAGATATGGCCCTGCTGTTTGCCTTCTGTGACTTCTTCTCATGAGTATGGACATTGTTTACCAGGTTCCAGGCACTGAAGTGGAGCTCATCCTCCACTGATACCACTAAGTATTTGCATCTGGGCCTGGCACACCCCTGACCAGAACCAAGTCTTGGCAGTTTCTCTCACCCTTCAATTTGTTTGCATGCCAGCTTCTCTGAGAACTTCTGTATTCCTACTGCCAACTGTCCCCCATTCCACATCCAGTCACCCTTCCCAGTGACCATGTTTTACCTTCTTGATAGCACTTAACACTATTTGAAATTACTTTTTGGTTTATCTATTTCATCTGCTCCTACTACAATACCTATTCTTTTAGGGCAGGAATCTTACTTATTTCCAGGACCTCAGAAACTATCTGGTACACTATAGGGTCTCAGTATTAACACTGAATGTTTGAATTTTCTAGGCCTGTTTGAGTGCTAATGTATTATTTTATATGTTTTATACATAAACATTTTCTTTGTCCTTTGTCATTGTGGGAACACTGTCAACCTACTAAACTAGTGCCATCTTCCACCTTGCTATAGCCCCCAGCATCTGTTAGAGTCATGGTAGCTCAGAGGAGGTGGCTGGTTTTATTGAGTAAAAGTGGAGTGAGCATAATGGATGCCAACAATTAGACATATGTCACTGCACGGAGGAGACAGCTTCTTGTGACACCAACAGCGATCTTCTCACTCCTGGAGAGCATGCAAACTGTTACACAGCGTGGACATTAATTTAAAGAATCAACAGGTCCTTAAAAGTTCCTTGGTTCTATCAGTGACTTTCTTTTGCTTTATGAAAGTTCCATTCCTGCAGCTTAGCTGAAAGGCAGGAGGACCAGCAGGCTCTGGAAAGGCTTAGCATCCAGGTGACCTCTCACAATGACCAGGCCCACAGGACAGGCCTCCAACTGAGGTTGTTCGAGAATACTGTTCCACCTCTCCCCACCCAGACTTTTCTACACCTTAGGGCCACTTTTTCATGTGTGTGAAAGAGGAAACAGAAAAGAGCTTGACAAAGCGATGATTTTTTTTTGGAGTAGTTTAATAGCAGAGAAGACAGCAAATGCCAGGGTCAGCTGGAAAGGCCGGGTGCATAAAAATTGCGTTTTCATTGTTATTTTGAAGGCAGCAAGGTTGGGACATTTCAGTAGCTTCATGTGCATCAAGGTCTTTTAGAGACGGCTGTCAGCCTGAAACACACACACCCCATCTTATCCTGGGGCCCAGACAGTTCGCGCTAATGATACCTGGGATTCCTTTGAGACAGCGGATGTCTCCAGATGTTACTGGATGCAGTAGTGCCCACTCCCTAGACCAAGCTATGTGGCCACCAGAGTGGAGCTGCCTTTTGAGGTCAGTTCGAGAGACACTCAGAGATGCTCCTGTTATGCAGGGTAGCTCAGGGGACAGGACAGTTGGGGAAGGCATTGCGTGTGGGGTGGTGTTATACAGATGGCAGCAGAAGAGAGGAAGTTTTAAAAAGAAGTAAATTCTGGCCTCTGTACAAGATGGTTTATGCTGGGCTCATGTTGGAGTGAAATAACTGTACTCTCTCACCGATTCACTCTTTCCTTTTCAAGATAAGCAGAAATTTCACTCCCTCTTCCACCTAAGTCTTCCACTTGTCTTGACTGGGAGGTGCTGTCAATTATTGGCTTCTGCCCACAGCAAAGAGATGAATTAAATTCTTGCCAGGTAAAAGGAAGTGTATTTGATGAAGCTTGACTTTTGTCCTCTTAGTAGGTGGGGACAAAACTACCCAATTTGGAAGGTAGGTGGTTCTTATTGTGATTATATTTCCAGTCCAAAAATTTAACAAGCTAATATGGGCATAATAATTGGCTTTTATAGTTATTTTGTCAGTAAGTATACTCTCTTATCAAGAAAACACAATAGCACTCTTCCTTAATTCAATTCTGTCAACATTTATTAAGCATCAGCTGTGTGTCAGGCCATGTGTTGGCCCTCAGAGGAACAGAAGAGATGAAATATGGGTTTTTTTCACGACAGTAAAAAACAAGCCTTGCTGTTGTACAAGGAGGTGAAGGCACAGTTGCCTGCCTGGGCTCTCATGTTAGTATAATTCAAAATATTTATTGAATGTCTATCTTTTGTTGGGCACTTTTCATGAATCATCCCTACTTGCAACAATCTAGTTCAGGAGACAATATTAACTTTAATCTACAGCCAAAGAAACTGCAACTCAGCAGGAGAGAGAGAGAGAGGGAGGGAGGGAAGGAAGGAGAGAGAGAGAAAGGGAAGGAGGGAGGGAAAGAGAAAGAGAGAGAGAGAGAAACTTTGCAGGTTTGTACAGCAAGAGAGCAATTTGGATTCCTTGTGGACCTATTTAGTGGAAAATAATTGAGATAGAAATATATTTTTTAATAAAGCTATCTCATATACTAATTTTAAGGTCATCCACAAAAAGAGATGAGAGAGAGGATGCTTCATATTCTTTAAAAGCTCTGTGATCTGATGACTAAGGAATTTGAGAACTATTTAACAGAGATTCATCATGAGATATAGGATGAGATGAGGAAGAGAATATCTGAAAAGTCAGAAGCAAATTGTCTTCTCTGCTCCATCTTTGGTAAGAGGAATAAGGGGAAAATTCAGTGTTTCGTCCTGAAGGTGTAAAGCACAAGTAAAGAATGAAAGGTCTTCAACCTAATTGTGTTTATTTACTCTTGGAACCAGGAGGCAGGGAACATTCAATGCTGTAGCTCAGTGATTGGTTCTGTACTGTAAAACACTGTACTGTATATAAAAAACCAATACATGTACTGATACAGTTTATTCATATATATGTGAAACAAACGTTTCATGCAGTATTACCTCTGTTACATATGATCTGCTCTAATATTTTCTAGCTCAGAGAAACAACTTTGACCCATTAGTTAATAACTCACAACATACAAGGCTTTACTTAAGCCCACAGTCTTTTTCTTCTCCCCTCTTGATGCCTTGTACTCAGGAGAAACCTCACTATTACCCTTCACCTGTTCCCATCCCATGTGTCTGTGTACAATATCCTTGATCCTCTTTTCTCTGCCACCACACATACCTGTTGCTGTAGGCTGCATGTCTGTGTCTCCCCAGATTCATATGCTGATGTCCTAACCCACAAAGTGATGCCTTAGAAGGTAGAGTTGTTGGGAGGTGATTGGGCAGTGAGGCTAGAACCCATGTTAATGGGAAAGTGCCCTCAAAATAGAGACCCCAGAGAACTCCCTTCTCTTCCCACATGAAGACTGAGCAAGAGGTCAGCTTTCTGTGAGCCGGGAAGTAACATCTCCCCAGATACTTCATCTGTCAACACACTGATCTTAGATTTTGAAGCTTTCAGAGCCTTAAATTTTCTGTGTTTTTAAGTTTATGGTGTCTGTTGCAGCAGCCCAGATGGACTGAGACCCCTGTACTTTGAATCCAAGGACCTCCTGTCATCTCTGCTACTTTATCTTTGTAGATGTGGGACGTATATCATTTGTTATTGGTGCTGTGTGGTATATGACAGCAGAAGGGAGTTTCTTCCCAGTAACTGAAGCTTCTCTAAGGTTCACAAAACATTCTCTTTGGGGGAGGGGGCAGAACAGTTTTTGATATAATTTTTATAACTGGAAAGGAAAGAAAAACTCACTCAGACTCAATACTCTTAGAGTTCCATTAGTAATGTTATCTTTTTAGAGCTCAAAACTTAAAAATCAAAATAAAATCAAGGCCCACTAAATGATGTGAAGTTTATTATTTCGTTACAACCATGGTTGTATAATAGAAATGCATCTTTTGAAAGCAGTGGTACTGGAGTTTTATGTTACGGAAAAACAAATTATCTTTCTCCAGGATTGTCTATTTCAATTTTATTTCATGTGGAAAGTAGCATACAATGAAACTTTTGTGTCTTAATATTTTTGGAGGCTGCATCAACTGGCCTGACTCCTGAGAATTTCTGCTGAACTGTATTGTGTTTTTCTGTATGAAAAATAGTATGTGGTGCACTGTTTAGTTTTCTTTCAAATCATTTTTAGCATACGTGTTTCAGAGCAAAAAATTAAAGAAAGGTTGAGGAGATTGAAATGCTGAGGTTTTTTTCAGAAGCTTGCAATTTTAAAGTGTGTAAAATAATGGAAATAAGATAAAATAAATAGTGCCTTTGATGCATGGTCTGTAAGCAGTCACTAGAGCACTTCCTATAGCATGTTGGTGGGCACAGGTCCTGGGCGTCATCCCAGACCTCACCTTCCCCCCTATCTCCACATGAGGCATTATTGCATCCTATGTATTCTCTTCAGAGACATCCATTTCCACCGACTTCATTTTATGAAGTCAAAGGCGCTACCTTATTTTTGGCGGTCTTTTTAAAAAAAGACCCACCCCACTAAAGAAAGACTTACCTTATCGTGCATTCTGCTTTGTCCTTGCTCCCTGTGATCAGTGTTCACCCTAAATGTGTGAGTAAATCTAAATCAGTGATGGCAAACCTTTTAGAGACCAAGTGCCAGAGTGCCACCGAAACCCACTTATTTATTGTGAAATGCCAACACTACACTCACACTTGAATACTGAGGTTTCCACCTAGAAAAGAAAACCTCATACATTAATGTTTTTGTCTCAAAAGAAAAACACAATAACAAGTTGCCATAGGCCCCCCACCACTGATTTAAAACATAGGACTGAGGTTCTAGTTCAGTGGTAGAGCACTTGCCTAGCATGTCCAAGGTCCTGGGTTCAATCTCCATTATTGCACAAGAGGGGGAAAAACCCATGAATCTGAACCTTATATCACCCTCATACTGGGGAAAGTCAACAACTCCAAAGCCTCTGCAGGATCTGATCCCTGCCTGGCTCACCAAATTCATCACTTGGTGCCTCTTTGACCTTTCAGTTTGTTGAACTTACCAAGCCCTTTCCCCCTGAAAGCTTGCAAAGTACCTGTCTATGACAAATATAATTGTCCTTTTCTTTGATAGGAGTCATCTTAGCAAACTGTAGATATATTATGATGTTACCATCGCTTGATTTAAAAACAACAACCTTATCTGAAACTATGTGCAAGAGCCTGCATCACAGTGTTTTGGAAAACCTTCAATGAAAGCACATTGAGGAACACAAAGGTTTACTAAAAATGGGGTTGACTGAGGATGATGTAGTTTTCAAAGCACTGCCCAAGTCTCATTTAAATTTTGTTTAATCCTTGTAAGACCCAAGTTTGAAGTTGATATTGTTGTTCAGAATAGCTAAAAAGGTAAGATGGCGGATTTAAATCTAAATATGTCAGTAATCAAATTAACTGTAAATAGACATAGTGCTCCAGTTAAAGGACAAGACTGCTAGACTAGATAAAGCCCAACCTAATGCTACTTTCAAGAGATTATCTAAAGTATAGTGATTTAAAGAGACTGAACATATAAAGATGGAAAAAGTATAAAATACAAACACTACATACACTCACAATGGGGATAATAACAACATTAATAAGACTTTAAAATAAAAAATAATTATCAAATATAAAAAGGACATTTATGATTGTAAAAGCTTTAATTCATCTGAAAGTTAAAAGTGCCTATTTCAGTCATGTAATAATATAAACTAAATAAAGCAAAGATAGATAGAGTTAGCAGAACTAGAAAAGTGCACAGATAATAAGAGATGCCTATTTAAGTAATTGAGAGAGCAGAGAATCATTAGTCAGCATATAGAAGGTTTATGTAACATGACACTAAACTCTACTCCTGGACATGTAAAGACATGGAGCACACAAGTACAGGAAACCCTTTTTTCTAGTATAATGAAACAGAAAAAGTGAGCCAAAAGGTAAGTCAAAAAATATTTAAAGTGCTTAAAAACTTAGTTTTTGAACTTTTAAAAATCTTTTTTAAAAAAGGTTAGAAGTTGATGATAGTTCATGTAAGCTACAGATTAGCAACACTAACCCTGAAAAAAAGAAATCTTAAATATTCCCATACTTTAAAATTTAAAAAATATGTTAAATAATGAGTCAAGAAGAAATCAAAATGGAAATTATAAATTATTTTGACCTGAATGTAAAATTTTGACATATCTAGATGTATAAAATGCAACTCACACCATATGTGAGGGAAATTTCTAGCTTTACATACAGCTTAGAAGGAAGACTGAAAATAAACTGATCATCTACCTCAAAAATTTTTTTTAAACACAAAAATAAGCTGGAAGGAAGTAGAATGAAGAAAAGTAAAGAACAGAAAATAGTGAAAAAATTTTAAACAAAAGAACAGCAACAACAACAAAAAGCAAAAAAGGAGACTATCATCAAAACCAAAGTCTGTTCTTTGAAAGTCTATTGCAGTTGTTTTCAAAAAGAGATTAAAACAATAGCCAGGTGTTAGGGATGATAAAAAAAGGACATTGTTGTAATTCCTTGCAGACATTGAAAATGTAATGAGAAAGTAATACTAACAACGTTGTCAAATAAGTGCAGAATTTCTGAGGAAATAATAGCAAGTTGAGTCAAATAATGTATTAAAAAGTTAATCTATGAACAAATTGGGTTTAAAACAGGAATACAAGATGATTTAATGTAATTTTCACACTAATTTTATAAAAGAAAGCAACATGATTATCAGTAAAACATTCATTAAATTCAGGATTAGTTCATGATAATAATTCTTATATCAGCCATTAAAGGACATTTTCTTTGACTGACAATGTTATCCTCCCAAATATCTGTAGAACAGTGTATCTCATACACATGAGATGTATAATCTGTATCCTGCCAGAGGTCGTTTTCTGCTCTTTCAGGCATGTGCCATGACCTTCACCATTCAGTCACTCATCTTAATTATTTTTTTTTAATGAAATAAGAACAAAAATGAAAGCAATATTTTATGTTTTTTGAAACCATGCGGAGTGATGGTAGAAGTAGGTTAAGTATACTATTAAAATTTTTAAGTTTAGCCTTACCTGAGAGAAAACCTGTATGGGTAGGAGTGCAGAAAAGGTGGGGAGGCCATGCTCAGAACAGTGTGGCCAGGTCCTAAAGCCCAGTATCATGCAATGGAGCCAGACTAGTACCCAGAGAATGGGTACATGTTGTAGGTCTAGCAGGCTGGGTCTGGAGCCTGGAAGTGCAGGTTCACTGTGAAAGGCCAAGCACCTTCTAGGTGGGGTGTCTTCTGCTCCCACCCTGGCTCCCAGAGCCCTACCCTTGGCTAAGAGCCTTGGCAGGGCAAATGGGCATCCCAAGTAGCCCTTAGATTCCAACCAAATGAAACAGTTTTCCTTCTCCTGGGCTCCAGTCAGTTAGAATCTAGGAAATATATTTTGACATTGGTTTATCATCATGAGAAGGTAAAGGAAATATTGATTTTCAGGAATTTCCTCCACCTAGTTACATACTTTTAAATACCGTGTCTCATATCAGAGGGTCTTTTATAATTTGTCTTGAGAGCTTATTAATTTTTAATGCAATATTTTGATATATTTCTACTTCACAGAAACCTCGAGAATTACACAGAAAACAAAGCTGTTATCACAGTCATCACTTTTACTTCTTATTTTCTCTTTTTTCCATGCAACTTTACCATGGGGATAAAAACACATCACAGAAGCACTTATAAAACGGCATTTCTTAAGCCATAGCCCAGACTCTCGGATTCTTCCCAAGTAGCTCTGGAGTCTCCAGTGAGTGTCTCATATGCATCCTGTGAGCAAGCCACCTTGATTATTGTTAATCATCAGCAGGCTTACTCCCTTTCCACCCTGGGGGAGCTTCCAGCTGCTGTACCTCCACATGCGGTCCCCATGTCAGTGGTGAGTAAGAATTGTGATATCTAAGGTCCATCCAAGGTGACAGAGCCTCACATCTGGGGCACATAGGGTATTCCGGGACAGTGTTATTGTTCAATAATTGACTAGCTTTTGGGCAAATATTTCTGACGTTTTGCATTTCCAGTGCTATGACTTACATAAACCACTCTTCTATCTTTGTTCCACGCTTACCCTTAACTGCTCTCTTAAGCACTATGGCATGTCTGCCATAGGAGCCTTTCAACATTTATAGGATGGGTACATTCTTCTCAGAATTATGCACTTGTTTCTTGTGGCATCACTGTCGTTGATCTACGTATACAGTTGTTTCTTTTTACTCCTTTTCTTTCCATTTTTACCCTGGAAAACTCTTTGTCCTTCATGTAAACTAGTCTGAAGAGAGTCCACCTGAGTCCTCCACACACATGGATGAAGACAAAATAGCCATAAACTCAGATATCGGGAAGTGTGCTCCTAGTACTGAATTGCAAAAGTCTCAATAGCTTGGTGCTTCTCACAATTAGTTCTTTTAACATATACTATGAGTGACCAGAATAATAGAGCAGATATTACAGAAGATTATGATATATTTTGAAGCAGGGGGGCTGTCATACAGACACTTCTGTGTCTTCTTTATCATTCTGGCTTGGAAGGTGTATTTTTCTTGAGGAAAGGTTTATACAGTTGAGAAGTCATGGAATAGGATCCTTTTTTGTTTTAAAGAGGAAAAAAACAATAAAAATGATACACAATTTCAAAACAAGATGATAGGAAATAAACAATGCTTGTTGCATATTGTTATCCCATTTGACCCAGCTATTCCCCTTCTGGGTATTTCTCCAGAAGAATTAAAAACATCATACCATAGTGATATATGTGCACAATTTGTAATAGCTAAATCTTGGAAACAACCCAAATACCTATCAACCAAGAAATGGGTAAAAAAGATGAGGTATTTTTATACAATGGAGTATTACTCAGCTATAAAGAAGGATAAACTGAATGCAACTAGAAACCATACTCTTAAGTGAAATAAACCAGACCCGCATGTGTAAACATCATACTGTCTCCCTAGTGTAAGAACCTGAAATAGTAAACAAGATCCAAAAGGTACAGTAGATATTATGAAAGG
This sequence comes from Chinchilla lanigera, assembly GCF_000276665.1. Classification (NCBI taxonomy): domain Eukaryota; kingdom Metazoa; phylum Chordata; class Mammalia; order Rodentia; family Chinchillidae; genus Chinchilla; species Chinchilla lanigera. The sequence goes on along the minus strand of NW_004955518.1, from coordinate 1,450,370 downwards.
GAAAGAAAATGCTCAAAAGGATTTTTTAAAAAGAAATTGTATGCTTTCTAAATACTCCAAAAATGAATTATTTTGTACTCTTATGATTTGAAGCTAATCAGCAAAATATAGGAATTTTGTACTACATACAAATAAATCAGCAAAAACTTTCTCCAAAGCAAATACTGTAAAATTTTCTATTGTGGGAGGATCAAATTCCTAAAATGTTAGATTAGTTACCTGCCTCATTAAGAAACATGAATGCAAGCCAGGAGTGGTGGTGCACACCTGTAATCCCAGAACTTGGGAGGCTGAGCCAGGAGGATTGCTGTGAGTTCAAAGCCGACCTGGCCTACAAAGTGAGTTCAAGGCCAACTGCATAGTGAAACCCTATCTCAAAAAGACAAACAAACAAGCAAAAAAGATGAATTTGGACACAGGCACAAGTGCGGAAATGGTAGGAAGGCCATGCTCAGAACATAGTGTGGCCAGATGCCTGAGGCCCAGAATCGTGCAATGGAGACTAGATGAGTATGTGTTGTAGGTCCAGTAGGCTGGGTCTGGAGCCTGGAAGTGCAGGATCACCAAGAAAGGCCAAGTACCTTCTAGGTTGGGAGTCTTCTGCTCCCACTGTGTGTGCACTCTGGCTCCTCCAGCCTTACCCCATGAAAAAATTGTGGAAAGCAATTGGCTGGAGAGTGATTACAGAGTTTAATGTGTGTACTAATTGGCTTGTTTAGGACACACCATCAAACCAGATACACCAATCATTTCTACTTTAAGTAAATGATGCAACATTATAGTAATTAAAATATGATTCATTTTCCTCAGTGTTTCTACATTAACTTTAAAAGTAATCATTTGGGTTTAATCCAAATCAGCAAAAAATATACAGCATCTAAATGGAACATTTACATTTCAAGTAATATTTCCTGTTGCTGAATGTGTAGAGCAGTTCAAAACAACCTCATTTGTGAACTGCAGAGCTTAAAGAAAATTCTCCTAAGGCATAGGCATATGCCTTCTTCACAACCTCTATTTATTTGTGCTACAGGTCATAATTCTAGTGAATGTGACACTGCAGTCATTCTTACAGTCACAAATTATGTGTATGTGCAAATTACAACTTTCTTGCACAGAGTAAGAAGCAGAACTGCATCAGGTGATACAAGAAGGATAAGTAAAAGTCACTTGTTACAATAAAGAAAATAAATTATGAAGAATTTTTAATAAGGAGAATTTTTTCCTTGAAAGATGATTAGTTCTGCAAATTTAAGAACTTCAGCTGATGAATTTCAAATAATGCCTTGAAGGATCATAGCCTCTTACAGTCTGAAATGTTAGCTTTTAAGTGTTGAACATACTGACATTTTCAGTTCTGCCCCTTTCTAAGGTCCATGGGAAGTCATTCCAGTTGGCATCCTGTTTTCTTTTTGTTGTGAGAACTGCTCTTTGCCACAAAATGCCTGAGGCACCAAACCAGAGTATCCAGAGTTGTGAGAGGAGGGTGAGTCAGTGAGAAAGCAGGACATGGGAAGACTGTTAGGAAGAGCTTCACTTTCTGTGATGCTACCAGCAAATGGAAAGATAAATTTCCTTCAGTGGTGGCACAGGTCTGATTGCATTTTTGCTTAACTGTATGTGTCTCTGAGCTTCTTGGTGATAGGTTCTGATGATGATAGCAGCAACAAAAAATTTATTCACTAAACATTTTGTTTGTGCCAGGTAGTGTAATTTCTATGACAGTGGTGTGAAGGAATTGTTTTCTCCGTGCATAGATTGTCATGTGGGAGAGGGAGCTTCTTGTTCAAGTTCACACAGGTGGTAAGTGTGTGGGCTGAGCTCACATCTCTGATACTGGAAACACTACACAAACAGCAAGCAGCTGGATGAACTGCTGAGTAATGCAAGCAGCATTGCCATGTAAGTGCATGGACCCATAAGCATGTGTTTTGCATTAGACTGGGCAGGTTTTCTCAATCTCTTAACATTTTGGGCTGGATAATACCTTGATGTGAGGGTTGTCATACACATTGTAAGACATTTAGTAGCATTGCTGTTTAACTTTTAGCCACTAGCTATCAGTGCAATCCTAAGACAAAAATAAAATAAAATAAAATAAAATAAAATAAAATAAAATAAAATAAAATAAAATAAATAAAATAATGGCTTCAGAAATTGCCAGTGTCTCCCAGTAGACAAAATTCTTGCCTGTTGAGAAGTACTAGAGTGAGTAGGACACTTTAGGCATGTGTACTTTGAGAGCACCAATTCCTACTATAGTCATCTGGGAATATTTGTTCGTATATATTCCATTTCTGTCTGGGGTGACAGGTCCTGAGAATGAGGTGCCCACAGATGAAAAGAAAAATAAGAGAGAGAAAGTTATGGGATCCGGGGGCTGCAGCCTCTTGGACTGAAGCCTCGATTACCATCCTCCTTAGCCTTTTATTGGGATACAAACAAAAACAGCAACAGGGCAAATGGGAGGAATCATTAACAAGTTTGGTGAGGACAGTATAGCTCAATTCTCACAGGAATAAGACTTAGTTAGCCATCATGTTGTCATTCCTTCGGGCATATATCAGCAAGTGTCATCCCAGCAGCTTTCCACAGGGACACAGGTCCTGCTGTCATTTCCTTGTACACCAATGCTTTTGCTAGACTTCCTCCAGAATCAAACAGGCATATGGCTTGGTGAGGTCTGAAGTCCCACATAGGTAATACATTGAAAGATACACTAAATAATGTCCTTCTCCACAAATATTATAACTTGCTAGGAAATTAAGAGTATGACTTTCAGCAGCACCTATAAGACCTTAGCTTTTTCTGTTTGTGATGATACTAATGTCTTCACTCTGAAAGTGTTCCAGAATAGGATGAGAACAGTTTCTTTCTTTCCTTGTTTCTTCTGTCCCTTATATAAGTAACAGAAGGCAAAACTATCATCACTGGAAAATGATCAGAATTTGGAAACAGAATGGAAATACTTTCCTATTCTAGGAGAGGCAAAAGGTACAAATTTAGGAGTAGGGCTATGGATGAGAGGCATTGTATTGATGGGAAGAGTTTGAACTCAGTGGTCGTGCCTGCAACACAGGCTTATCAGTGTCCCAGCTGCAGTCCTTCTAGGCCCAAAGGAACTTGGGTTAAAGCCCAAGTAGATTGTCCCATACTCTACTCATATGTTTCCTTCAGAATTTCTGTATATTAGGGATCCAAAGTCTGTTTGTGGGTGATGCCTCAAGTAGGGAGGGTATGCTAGGTCAGGAGAGTGTGAACTGATTGATAATAGGAAGAGCCAGTCCAGAATTTTGGAAGACAGATTTGGCTTTTGCATTTGAAAATCATTAATGAACATTCCCATACTCATTTTGCAATACAGTAGAGGATCTGCAGCACCAGTATTCACAGTTTGAGAATGTCACAGGTCCCCACTTTGATTTAGTTATTACTATGTAGCATTCTGGTGTAAATATCCTGAGTACCTCAGAATATATTTCAGAGCAATAGTCTACTTAAAATTACTCAGGCAGACTCTCTAGAGACTTTTTGAGTTTAATAAAGTTAACTTTGTATATATTTAATGAATGATACTAAGTATGACAAAGTAGTATTTTATACAATATATATGCTTTAGAACTCATGTAGGCTTTAAAAAAATTCTGACTAGTGAAACCTAGTATAGGTAATCTGGTTTAAGAAGATATAGATTTGCAAAGCATAGATGAGACCATAAATTCTTCATAATAGAAACATAGTTTTTAAAGGCTAATTTAAACGCAATATCATTGAGAGCCATATGAGTCACAGTGATTTGACTTGGAGGCAGTAAGGATGGGAAGAGAGCAGAGAAAGTTAATGTACCCAGAACTCATCCCATTGGGTGTGAACTCATCCTGTTAGAATGAAGGCAAATGTATCCAAAACCAAAGGTGAGCTAAGGGAAGATGTTGTTGGATTTAATGAAGTACATTTATATTCTGAATTCTTTCAGAAGGATGTTTCTGTGTAGAGAAATTGGACAAAATACTGAGGGAGGAAGAACACAAAGCAGGAGAATGAATATACAGTGACTGGTACAGAGCTAAGAGAGCCAGAGCCCTGGGCCCTTTCCCTCCGTTGCCCCTGTGCATGGGGAGGTTCGGTGGGCTGTGACCTGAGGCTCCATTCTAAATCAGCCCATGACTCCCTGGGTGCAAACTTGTTTTGGGCCCTTTAGGATTTACACAGGAGTCATTATTTTGAAGAAATGTCCATTCTAAAATTAAATAAATAAAAGCATGTCCATAAAAAGACCAGAGTGTTCGATAAAATTTCTGTTAGAAAAACAGTGACCAAACTTTTAGTTTCAAGATTTCTTTGTAGTCTTAAAAATTATTGAGAACTCTAAAGTGCTTTTATTCATGTGATTTTATATATATATATAGAAATTTTATAATAAAATTTTAATATATGTATTTATAAGCTAAAAAGTAACAGTAAACATATTACCTATTAACAAAATAAGATATTGTAACAAGTAACTTTTTTAAAACAAGAAATGCTTGCAAGTTTAAGGTTCACTAACACTTTTGCAAAGTTCTTCAATGTCTGACGTGACTGACTCAGTAGAAAACGTCTGGATTCTCTTGTACCACTTTTTAATCTCTTGTGCTATGTTTCAGTTAAAGAATGCAAATAAATCCAGCCTCATCAACATAAAGGGGAAAGCTGTTTTTCAAATAGCTTTGCAAATGATGGTTTTTTGGAATAGTTATGGATGCTATTGTTAGAAAAACTGTTACAAAAACTGCCCGTTTTTAAGTCTACCACAATTTTATATACTCTGGCTTGAGTATATATGTGGCACACATACACACTCTGGCCTGAGTGCAAATGTGGCATAGAGAAAAAGGGAAATAATATTTTGGTTTTATTATGAAAAAGTATTTGACCTCCCAGATCCCAAGAAAGAATCTGAGAAACACCTTGAGGCCTGTGGACCACATTTTGAGAATCCTACTTTTAAAACAACATTTTAAAATGTGGAAAAAGTCCACAGTGCATTGTCAAGTGATAAAGAGACAGAACTGTCATTAAAGGTATAGTTTAAAATATATATAATATATATATTTTAAAATTAAAAATACATAAAGAGAAAATTAGGAAAACATATATCAAATGGACATAAAATTGTCATTTTTCTTTATGCTTTTCATTTGATTAAACTTATTACAGAAAATATTTCTTAAGCTAACAAAGTTGTTCAGTGTTTAATATGTCAAAATGACACATTTTGAAACAATTTAAGGAAAATATAAAAGCTCCAATATTTCCATTTCCCTGAGAGTACTGTTTTTATCTCTTGATTTTGACTTTAGTTCTTATTCCTTTGTGTTTACATTCTTCCTTAGTGTTTTTCATGAAGTAGTACAATTTATTGTTCTTTTTAACTGTTTCATAAGAACTTTTCCAGATCATATATGGCTAAGAACCTTTTTGCCAACTTTATTCAAAATAGTAACTCTTACTACTGGTGCAAATTTTGGCTCATATTGACATGAACTGGCTAATTTAAATCGTGCTCAATTAATTAATGTAATTTTTTTCCTAAAACAGAATAACAGAGATTTTTCATTAACTGAGTTTACAGAAATGTAATCATCACATTAATACACTAATAATTTTAGATCCTTAGTTAGGCTAAAGATTCTTAAAGATTTAGATTCTTTTTTTTTTTTTTTTTTTTTTTTTTTGTTTTTTTGGTTTTTCTCTGGTACCAGGAACCGAACTCACGACCTTGCGCTTGCCAGGCAGGCGCTTTGCCACTGAGCTAAATCCCCAGCCCAAGATTTAGATTCTTAAAGATTTAAAAATAGCCAGAGGTACTTTCAATTTAGGCACAGTTTCTTTAATATTATTGTTACTATAAGTACACTCTTTTAACTTAATAATTTCAACCTGGTTTATTACACACACAATTTGAGGTTGGTATGTAAAGGTAACTACTATATTCTCAAATTCTGGCATTGCATTAAGTCTGCATGTGAGAGATTCCTGACATTCTGCTCTATAGCCATTTTCTAAGCCCTGTCGTTTTCATATCTTGGTGTCCCCCAAGTGATGAGCTATAGGAGAGGCAATTTTAAAACGTGTACTCTGCAGGGTTACTTCCAGGTGGATTCCTATCAGAAGTGATAAGTAGAAATAATTAAATGGCAGCACTTTTTTTTGTACAGCTGTGGTTCCTTTGGAAAAATTGTATTCTGTCTATCACCAGCTAAATACCCCAAAACATCTTGTCTGCTCAGAATACATACTTCAATTCTCAATAATATCTCTGTCAAGCATGTGATCTCCATAGAATCAAATGATTTGTGAAAACTGATCAGTATTGTTTGAAACGTTGTGAACATGGGTTGCTTTCTTTGTTTAGTTACTTTCTGTCTGCTCCAAGATACTCAGTACTCACATACCACGTGACATAGGAGATGAATATCTAAATATTCCCCACACATGAGAGAGCCATCTTCACTTTACTCACCAATGTAATATGAAAGAGTCCTGAGTCAGAGGCCCTCTTGGAATCTACCTGCACACACCTGTGGTCAGACAGCTTAGTATGGTGGCTGCGTTCATTGTTGTTTTCATAACTATGTAAGCAATTATTTGTATATTGGCTTTTTACATTGATTGGGCCCAGGAGACAGTCAGGCTAGTATTGATTAATCCCAGCTCTTCCACTGTTAGTGGCACATTTAGGGAAGCTCCTTAGTCTTTTTCTCACAATATCATTATCTGTGAAATGGGAATAACATGGTTTCTATGAGGTTTAATAAGCTAATCCATGTAAAATACTTTTACAAGCAGAACATACATTAGCTGCTTTTATCATTACTGTAATTATTTAGGTAAGTATGCAGTATTAATACACAGAATTTATTAATGACCTACAATTCTGCAATGAGCAATTTAAACTCAAACGTTGAGTACATGCCTCAATTTTTAAAAAGTCAGTGGAGTGATTAATACAACAAATAATGAGTGTGAGAATAGAGATTGGGCAGGTTAAGGCATTCCTCCCTAAACATAAAGCAATTAGACAGAAGTTTACAAACAAGAATGAAGAGTAGGGTGGAGAATCAATCCAAGAGGTCAAATATTTATTGATACGAAGTCCTAAAAGAAATAAGTAGAGAAAATAGATAAGATAATTATCAAAGAAATTATCATAAAAATAATGGAATATCATTTCTCTAAGTTGAGGTTAGATCTGAGTCCTCAGATTACATGGTCAGCCACTTTCCAAAATAACTTATACTGAGATGTATCTTAAGGAAGTTTCAAAACTCTTAGGATAAAGAGAAAATTCTATTTGCAAGTTGATGGGCTTAGGGAAGCTACATAAAAAAGAAAGCATTTCAGTAGTGGAATTCTTTTTGTCCACCTTGAATTCTGCCATACAGTGTAACATAGGACTCTAAAATTCTCATGGAAAACAACTTTGAACTAGGATTCTCAAACAAATATAAAATATCATTGGAGGTGCAAAACATACTATCAATGAATAACATAGATGTAAGAAAAAATGAAAAATATCCAAGATAATAGATAGAATTTTAAACTGGAAAATAAGATAGTCAAACTCATGGTAAATATAGAGTTATATATTGAGGTAACAAATGAAATTTTTATCCAAAAGATAGTAATCAGTTTTGGTGAATATAGAAAATAGGTACTCTCATTTATACTCATAGTGAGATCACAGTAGTTTAGTGCAGCTTTTTAAAAAGATAGCTTTGCACTATTTAAGTGCATATTCCATTTGATCCAGTGATTCTAGTTGTAGGTTTCTAATGTAAGATAATAGATCTATGCATACAAAGGATGTGTCCTAGGAGTTCATTATTCAGGGGTTACATCTGGGGAAATACAGCAAAAACGTCTTAGCCATAGCTTTCTTCACCATTTATGTTGCTCAAGTAGTTATTCTAAGTACTGTCTTCAGATACAGACTGGTTCTGAAGTCTGTCAGAAACCTCATCAACAAAGAGGAGAGTAAACCTTGACCACATTCACAGGAGCACACTCCCATGGTCAACAAAAGAAACGTTGAGGGGCTGGGGATTTAGCTCAGCGGCAAAGCGCCTGCCTGGCAAGTGCAAGGTGGTGGGTTCAGTTCCTGGTACCGAAAAAAAAAAAAAAAAAAAAAAAAAAAAAAAAAAAAAAAAGAAACGTTGAGTTGAATTGTCTCCAAATTCAAGTAAATCAAAACATTCAGTTTTGTGCTGAAATGAAGCATAGAAAATTTCAAACCCAATGGAAACCCTTTTGGAAAATTATGACAGAGTGAAAATTGGATTATAATGGAAGTCTATGTACTCTGTAATTTTATAGTTTTCCAAACAGTATATCATCTCACTTTGCATTGTGTTTACTTAATTAGATGTTTGAAATATGGAAAACAATATTTAGGAGAAGGCAGAAACATAATCTTAATGAGACTCAGACAACATAAACAGATAAGATAAATTCAGGTGTCTTCATATTTTAATCATACAAATAATAATTTTAGTGTAGAAACTGAGCTAGCTTTATTATTGCTTTCCATCAGTCAGGTTCTTTGTCACATACATAATATTAGATATTTCTTCTTGTAAGATGCCTGAGACTACATTTAGTGACAGAGTAAATCAAAAAATACATATTATTTTTGGATTTCTTCTTAGCTAGGATGAAATTAGCTATGTTATGAAGTCCCATTGTATAAAGGGATTTGGAATTGGTGGCCCCAAAAACAAATTAAAAAAAAAAAAGTAAGTTCTCCTTAAGCTGCATATGCTAGAACATGGGTGTCCAACCTTTTCACTTGCCTAGGACACACTGAATGAAGAGGAAGTATCTTGGGCCCCCTAAAAAATACACAGTGCAGTTAGTGTATGTAAAAACTTTATATTTTTATCATAACAAATACAGTTAGTTTGTTTTGTAATTAAATAAGAAGACATATTTGCTTACTAAGAGTAAATACCTGCATGCATGTGTGCATAGGCTGAAATACTCACCAAGTTTCACAAATGCGTATAACTCATTTATCTGATACATGGACTGTGTGTGGTGGGCACAGAAGGCAGAGTTAGCCCTGCACTGTAGTATCCCCTACATAGCTTTCCATTGTCACCTACTCAGTTCCTGCCTTACTGTCACACAATTTCATCACGCTCCTGTGGGGTCCTGGTACTAGTTGTCCAAGGTCACATCTGGTCAGCAGCCTGAGGGTTGGACACACCTGTGCTAGAACTTTTAGAGGAGAGAAAGTCTATAGCTTGAGTGGGGTAGGTAAGAGATTTAAAATAGAGTGGAGTAGAGTTCAGTGCTCAGGAAGTGACCACAGCTGCCTTTGGAGTGTTTGTGACATGATTATGAAGTAGATGGCCTGGGCTTTATGCATAATACCCAACACATTCTTAAAATGATATTTAATCGTCACCTTATTTATCAGACTCTTACTCAGTGTCTACCATGTGAGGAGCTGTGCTGGCCCTCATGTGTGAGTCAGTGAGAGAAGGGAACTGAGGCTGAGGAAGGTTATATCTTGCCAGGCCATTCCCTGCAGAGCAAAGGACTGGTTCAAGTTAAGAGGACAAGAAAGTAGGCTGTCACACATCTGAATGGTTCTCCACATCAGGACTTGGTACTGGTGCCCTTGAAGTTGGAATCTCTGAGTTAATGTGACTAGAATAGTAGAGAGAAATTATACATCAACATACATTTATTGTAGAATATGAAAGAGGCCTTAAATTAAAAATGTTCTGCGAGACATTGCTTTTTTTTTTCTACCTTGGCCTGCTAGCTCAAAGAACACTAAAATCTTACTTTTTCCAGTATTTTAGAAAACTGTGCTTTTCTATTATGATAGCATGAAAAGCTCACTTAGAAACTTCAGTGCTTTCACTATCTCTCATCCTGGTAGTTCCAGGGCAGAATAAAGAATGGAAATAATGGGTACAAAACAAAGGCTTTCAAGTGCAAGATGTAGAGGTTTTAATTAAAGGATGATGAAAAAGTGACTAGTTCTCCAAATCTTTAATAAAGCTAGTTAATTCTCCAGTAATGCTGTAAGAATTATGCTCTAGTGAGCTGGGACATTTTATTCATAAGCAACAACAATACGTGCTTTTAATTAACAGTCGTGCTTTGATTTGTTGGCCACTATTGAAAGAAAAGTGATACCAAATAATACGCTACCTTGTTTCACAATCATCGTCAAAAAACTTTAAGCACCATCTGGATAGAGTATTATTTGTTAAGTATTGCATGGATCAAATTGACAAGCACCATCTCTCTTCTCTAGGAGTGAACTGTCCAAAATAAAACAAGGGCAAGTTAAGAGGACACCAACCAATTTGAGAAAGTAGAAATATGCATTATTTAGGAATCCACTGAATAGGAGAATATAGTTACAAATCACATATCTGATAAGTGATTAATAATCAGCGTATATATAACCCAGGAACAACAACAAGAATACCTGATTAAAAAATTAAAATGAAAAAAGACTTGAATAGACATTTTCTGAAAACGATAGACAAAGGCCAGTAAGCACAAGGAAAGAGCTCAGCATCGCTAATGATCAGTGAAGTACAGATCAGGACCACACAAGATGCCCCCTCATCCTTGTCACAGTGACATATTCTAAAAGCATTTAGTGTTGGTGAGGATGTGGAGAAATTGGAATCCTTAGACAGTGAGTAGAAATGTAAAATGATAGAGGTGCTATAAAAAACAGTACAGTGGTTCCTCAAAAAAGTAAAGTAGAATTACCATCTGATACAGAAATTCCACTTCTGGGTATATAAGCCAAAGAACTGAAAGCAGAATCTCAAAGAAATATGTTGTATGTGTATATTCTTAGTAGCATTATTCACAATAACCGAATGGTAGAAGCAACTCCCTGGTCCATCAGTGGACGAGTAAGTAAAGTAAATATAGTCTATTGATGCTCTAATACCATTCAGCCTGAAACAGGAAGAAAGTTTTGGTACATGCTACAATATAGATGGACCTAGAGGACACTATGCTTAAAAACAAGCCAAACAAAAAGACAGGTAGTGTGAGTATATTTATACAAGTTACTTAGAGTAGTCAAATTCATGAAGACAGAAAGACTGGTAGTAGCCAGAGGGTGGGGAATAAAGGGAATAGGGAATTATTATTTAATAGATGTAGAATTTCAGTTTTGCAGGATGAAAAGAATTCTGTAAATTGACAAATATGAATGCATTTAATGCACACTTAAAGTGGCTAAGGTGGTAAATTTTATCTGTTGTGCATTTTAGTGCAAGTAAAAATTTTAAAATTTATATATATCATTTAACATTAAATGTAAAGGATAATTGATGAAATGAAGGCTTAAAGAATAAGTCAACTTTTAGATTTATTTATTTATATTATTTATCAAACACTTCCCAAGTGCCTGTATCATTCTAGACACTGAAGATACTAGGTAAAAAACAAAAGTTATTGTTTATGCTGCCAAAAAACTGATGAGAGTGGAACAGATAATGAAAATACCAAGTAGTGTGTGTAAAACTGAATTTCAGGTGGTAACGTTATGAGAAAAAATGAATGAGCAGGGTAAAAATATTCAAAATATACCAGTCTTTTGAATATTGCCATTAAGAAAGATCTCTTCCCAAAAGTGGTATTTAAACAGCAGCCTGAAAGAAAAGAGTGATGTATTCATGCAGATACCTTGAGGAAGAGTATTACAGACAGAAGAACCAGTATATAAGGGCTCAGAAACTGGAATGTGCGTGGTGTGTCTGACAGTAGCGTGGAGGCCAGGGAGCTGGTGCACAGGGAGCTGAGCAAAGGGAAAAGCTGCAGGGGCCGGAAGTAAGAGGAGAGCCAGAGAGGCATGGATTGTGGGGGCGGGGGATGTTTCCTGTGCCAGGACTGGGTGGGGATGTGAGGGCCACATGAGGATGATGACTATAAATATTTGATCTCTGTGCAGAGGTGAATAATGGAAATTGTCAGCTCCTAAGATGGGGAATCCAAAGTGGAGCACAGATCCAGGGTGGGGAACAAAAGCTTGGACCCGGTTGCCTCAAAAAGATAGTAGACAAAATGCTACTAATGAAAGAAGCAGGAAAATGTGGGTGCCTGGGAATTGGTGAGCTTGAAGTAAAGTAAACTCACCCCTGTCTGAAAACTTTGGGGTGAGTATGCTTTTAGATGTCGTTATGAACAGTTAGTTGGTGGGACGGCTTGAGATTAGCTAAAGGGAACTGAAGCCTCAAATGACGTGAAGAAGGCAGTGGTAGCACAGATAGTTTCCTGAAACTTGTTTTCTGCCAGGGGAGGATGGAAGGGAGATGGAGCTTCCGCATGTACGTCTGAAGAAAGAAAGGGCAGAGTGCTTAGGGAGAATCTCTATGTTAAGTGAACAACCGAGTGGGCTAAAAACATCAAGTGAAACGTCTTCTTGCTGATTGTGCTGGGCTGTGCTGGCTGCTTAGGTGTCCTGCATTAAGTTATTTGCTGAGAAGAAATTGATTGAGTGGCTGTGTTTTCCAGGCTGATTTTGTTAGGCCATGGTGTGGTCATGGTTAGATTTGCCTTCTTTAGAGCCAAAATGATAGCATAGAGATCTGTTTGTTCTATTATCTTCTACAATTGGAACTTCAGAGGCTACCTGGAGTTATGTGGAAAAAGAGAGGAGGCTATTAAGGGACACAGTTCCCTGATGGTCCTATGGGCAGCTGTGTGTTTGTCCAAAGATGCTGCTTCCTCAAAAGATTGACTCCTTTAAAAGATTTTGCTTGAACATAGTTTAGCTGCTGAAAGGGAGGTTCAAAAGTCTCTGACCTACTTTTATAATCCTTGTTCCTCAGATGAGAAAACAGAGATATGAGAATAAGAGATTACCTTTCTCAAGCTATGTGTAGTGACTCACATCTATTTTTCTAGCTATTCAAGAGGCTGGGGCAGGAAGATTCTAAATTGAAGACCTGCCTGGGCAACTTAATAAGGCCCTGTCTCAAAATAAAGTAAAAATATAAAAAATACTCAGGATGTAACTCAGTGGTCGAGCAAACCTGGATTTGATCCCCAGCACTACAAAAATAAACAAACAAACAAATAAAAAATAAAAAATATATTACTTAGGGCTGGGGATTTAGCTCAGCGGCAAAGCGCCTGCCTGGCAAGTGCAAGGTCGTGAGTTCGGTTCCTGGTACCGGAGAAAAACAAACAAAAAAACAAAATATATATATATATATATATATATATATATATATATATTACTTTCACAAATGTTCCTTTTATTCTCATCCTTGCTCTGTGTCCTTTTTTAATTTTCTGTATCTTTTTTATTCTTACAGTCTTACCTTCAACCTCTCCAGTTTCTTGCCCTTTAACCCTCCTCTGAGAACTAGAGCCCATTTCCTGAGAATTTCAGTGTGGGTGGGGCTGAAAAACCTGGGTCTTACTATGCACCATAGGGTATTCTGGTACATGGAATCCTGAGCCACATTTTGAGAACAATAATTCTTGGTTTCTGTTCTTTTCTTTTTTTAATCATTACAGTAGGTGGGGATATGGATAAGTTAGAAATTATTATTGCATTTTATGAATTAATTAAAAAAGACTTAGAGATCAAAATGGTGCACCCAAATAATCACTGATACTGTGATGTGATTGAGACCCAAGTTCTGTGCTTTTGCCTGAGAACCACTGCTTCCCAAATGGAAGTCTGCAGTGATTTTCCACTTCAGGTTTTCCTCTGTGACCTCTATTAAAAGGAGAAAAATGTACACAAATGTTTTGTTTTTTAAAAATCCCCATTTATTTTGAGATTCTGTCTTCTAATCATTTTAAGTATTAAAATATCCTTTCTCTTATGATATTATGATAATTATACGTAATAGTGTGTTTTTTCTTTTCAATGGCATGAAGCCCACAAATCTGGGTACCAGTGCACTACACAATACACAGAGTGGAACTCTGTTCTCTAAAACTCCCAGCCTTTGTCCATGACTCCTGGGGATAGTGCTGTGGTAGAGAGTACACCAGCCAAAGAGTTGTGAAACAGGTTCTAATCTTACCTCTTCATTAATTTGCTACATGACTTTTGTGAATTACTTTATTTCTGTGGGCCATCAAATGATACAGATGACCCTGTATCATCATCTAGGTTTCTGTGTGTGCTTAAGAATAAATTTTTATATTTTGAAATATGGGGATCATAAAACTGGATTAGGGGTTATTCTCCTTCATTAAGAGTAATTTAGGGGGAGCCACGGGCGGGGAGCGCTGGTCTTCTGGCTGGCTCGCTTCCTGCCTCGTACGCTCCCGGAGGGAGGGCCCCTGGCTCAGGGGGAGCCACGCAGGGATGAGCGCTGTTGCATGCCCACCTAAGGATGTGTGTGAACCATTCAAACATGGAGAAACCCCTGGGAATACATGCCATACAATGGGCCACTCTTGCTCCTGCCATTGAGAACCAGAAAGGTCCAGAGTCAGTGGAGGAGCAGCTGCTAAACAAGGACTCAGAGAACATGAGAATGCAGACTAAGCCCGAGGAGTCAGAGGTCTTGTGGACTGGGGTCATGAGAGCCACTTGGAAGCTGTAAACTGGGAGGACCTTGCACAATACCTGCAGAGACTCCCTGGAAACCATTCTTCCCCTGACAGTACAGGCTGTGGTGGAGCTCCGGAGAAGTCTGCAGCAGGATTCCTGACAGTTGGGGAGAGGACACTAACTGGTTGTGGGGTCCCAATGTGATGGGAGGCTGGAGAGAAAACGCTACAAAAAATGACTTTTGCCCAAATGGCTCACTTGATTTTTGACACCTCTTAGGCTGTAACTACTTGTTAGATCCTTCTTGCATATCTCTGTCTTCCTGAGAAACCACTTCGAAGATACTACCATGTATTACAGCAGCCATTGATATTTTCCTACTAATCTATCCATAACTCTGCAATGTTTGTATTGTTCCTATCCTATTTCGTAAATGGATGCATGTCTGTCATTATGTGTTTCCTACAACAACTGTTGAGAAAAGTTAATGATTATTCAATAGGTCACTCATGTATAGCTCTATTTATTTTCTTTAGAAGCCACTTTGAAGATACCAAAGTATAGTACAACAACTATTGATAATCTCCTACCTCTTTTGTCTATAACTCACTATTATTTATCTATTTGTTTTCCTGAGAAACTATCTTGTAGATAATATGTGAAACAATAACCATTGATAATTTCCTACCACTTTGTCTGTAATATGGTAAGCCCCCCCTATTATTATGTTATCCTTCTTTTACTCTTTAAAATAAAAAAAGAGTAATTTATCAGCTCTACCATACATACATAGAGGAAATGCTAATACAAATTTTTTATTAAGCCCAGTACACAAAAAGCTCATTCTGCCAGTGGTGGCTTACCCAGAGTAGTATTTTATTTTATTTTATTTATTTTTGTTTTAAATAAAAGAAGGAAAACATATTAACAGACAGACATCCATTTACAAAATAGCATAAGAACAGCATAGACAAAACAGGGTTACAGACAAAGCTGTAGGAAATTAACCATAGTTGTTGTATTACTTATTGATATATTCAAAGTAGTTTCTCAGGAAAACAAATGGAGACATACAAGATTGATCAAGCAAGTAATCATTAACTATTCCTTTCTGTAGAGCAATAGAAGACAGTAGTAGAAGTATGTTAGCTATCCTATATGTATATACTTACATAATTTCCCCTTCTTTTGCTTCTCTTTTCCCAAACTCCAGTTGCCCTTTACTTTTGAGCATTTTCCTCTCGTTTCTCAATGTCTATCATACCTCCTACTTTTTACTCACTCTTTCAGGTCTTACACTAGCGAGACAGTATGATGCTTAGACATACAGGTCTGATTTATTTCACTTATGAGTATGGTCTGTAGTTGTGACCATTTACTATAAAAGCCTCGAGTTTATCTTTCTTCATAGCTGAGTAATATTCCATTATATAAAAGTACCACAACTTTTTTTTTCCAGTCCTCAGTTGATGGACGTTTGGGTTGCTTCCACAATTTAGCAATTACAAATTCCACTGCTGTGAATATGGTTGCACATTTATTGCTGTGATATGAAGTTTTCAGATCTTCTGGGAAAATGCCCAGAAGCAGAATAGGTGGGCTGAATGGGACCTCTACACCTAGTTTGCTGGGGAATCTCCAAACTGATTTCCACAGTGGTTTTACCAGTCTGCATTCCCACCAACAGTGGAGAAGAGTTCCTATTTCTCCACATCCTCACCATCATTTGTTATTGGTTGATTTCTTAATCCTAGCCATGCTTACTGGGGTAAGGTGGAATCTCAGTGTTGTTTTAATTTGCATTTCTCAAATGACTATGGTGTTCAACATTTTCTCATGTATTTGCCATTTGTATTTCTTTATCTGAGAAGTGTGTATTCATCTCCACTACCCATTTTTGGATTGGGTTTTTGAATTTGGAGGGGCTGATATTTTTTAATTCTTTATATGTTCTAGATAGAAGCCCTTTGTCTGAGGGACAATCAGCTAAAAGTTTTTCCAAGTTTGTGGGTTTTCTTTTTACTCTGCTGGTGATATCTTTAGATGTGCAGAAACTTTTCAGTAGGATGAGATACCAGTTGTTGATTCTTTGAAACGTTTCATGGGCAGTTTGGCTTTTGTTCATGAACTCTCTTCCTACCCCTATGTCTTCAAGGTTTTTGCCTACTTTCTCTTTCAATAGATTTAGTGTTTCTGTTTTAATATTGAGATCTGTGATCCATTTTGACTTGAGTTTGGTGCATGGCGATAGATTGGATCTATTTTCAGTCTTTGGTAGGTGGCAAGCCAATTTTTCAGCACCATTTATTAAAGAGGCTATTGTTCTTCCAATGAGTTTGTTTGGCCCCTTTGTCAAAGATTGGGTGGTTGAGTGTGTTTGTTTGTGTCTGTGTCCTCCAGTCTGTTCCATTTATCCTCTCGTCTGTTTTTTTGAGTCAGTATCATGTTGATTTATTACAGTGGCTTTGTAGTATAATTTCAGGTCAGGGATTGTAATTCCACGTGATTTGTCCTTGTTGCCCAGGATTGCTTTTACAATTCTGAGTCTCTTCTGGTTCCAGATGAATTTAAGGAATGTTTTCTCAAGATCCATGGGCATGCTAATGGTAGTTTAATGGGAATTGCATTGAATCTGTACAACAGTTTTGGTAGTGTGGCCATTTTCACAATGTTGGTTCTTCCTATCCATGAGCAAGGAATATTTTTCCATTTATTGAAATCCTCTTTCGTCTCTTTTTTCAGAGTACTGTGTTTTCACTGAATAGATACTTACTTCATTTGTTAGATTGATTCCTAAATATTTCAGTTGCTTGATGCTATTGTGAAAGGTATGGTTTCCTTAATTTCTCTCTCAGTCTGTTTGTTGTTTGTGTATAGGAATGCTATCAACTTCTGGGTGTTGACTTTGTATCCAGCTACACTGCTGAATTTGTCAATTAATTCAAGGAGTCTTCTTGTGGAGGTTTTGGGGTCTTCCATGTGAAGTATCATGACATCTGCAAATAGTGAGAGTTTTACTTCTTCCTTTCCTATCCTTATTCCTTTCATTCCTCTCTCTTGTCTAATTGCTGTGGCTAATGGTTCCAGAACTATGTTGAACTGGAGTGGGGACAGTGGATATCCTTGTCTTGTTACTGATTTTAAAGTAGAAGCTTTCAATTTTTATCCATTTAGTATGATGTGGGCTGTTGGTTTGTCATAGATGGCTTTGATCAGGTTGAGGTAAAGACCATCTATTCCTATTTTCTGTAGTGTTTTTATCATGAATGCATGTTGGACTTTGTGAAAAGGTTTTTGTGCATCTATTGAGATGATCATATGGTTTTTGTCTTTGGTTCTATTGATATGGTGTATAACATGTATTGATTTGCAAATATTGAACCATCCCTGCATTCCTGGAATGAATCTGACTTGGTCGTGGTGTATGATTTTCTTGATGATTCGCTGCATTTATTGAGTATCTTTGCATCTATATTCACTAGGGAGATTGGTCTGTAGTTCTCTTTCTTGATTAGGTCTTTCCCTGGTTTTGGTATCACTATGATGCTTGCCTCCAGAAATGAGTTAGGGAGAATTGCTTCCTTTCAATTTCATTGAAGAGTTTGAGAAGTGTTGGTATTTAATCTTCTCTGAATTTCTTGTAAAATTCTGCTGTGAATCCATCACAGCCTGGGCTTTTCTTTGTCTGTAAGTTTTTAATCACATTTTCAATCTCATTAATTGATATTGGGTTGTTCAGCATTTTTATATCTTCTTGATTCAACCTTGGTAATTCGTACATATCTAGGAATCTGTGCATTTCTTCTGAGTTTTCTATCCTATGGGAGTAAACATTCTCAAAGTAGATATTAATGATCTTCTGAATTTCTGTAGAATCTGTAGTAATTTAATCCTTTTCATTCCTTATTGCATGAATCTGAGTTCTTCCTTTTTTTGATAAGGTTCACTAGGAGTTTATCAATTTTATTTATTCTTTCAAAGAACCAACTCTTTGATTCATTTATTTTTTGTAGGGTTTTCTTCATCTCAGTTGCATTAATTTCTTCCTGGATCTTTATAGTTTCCTTTCTTCTTTGGGCTTTGGGCTTGGCTTGTTCTTCTTTTTCTAAAAGTTAAAGGTGCAGCATTAAGCTATTTAGTTGTTCTCTTTCTGTGTTCCTTATATGTGAGTTCACCGCTATAAATTTCCCTCTGAGAACTGCTTTCATTGCATCCCACAGATTCCAGTAAGTTGCACTTACATTTTCATTTGTTTGTAATTTTTTTTAATTTTCTTCCTAAATTTCTTCTGTGACCCAAGTGTTTTTCAGGAGGTTTTTGTTTAATTTCCAACTGTTTATGGAGTTTTTGGAGTTCCTTTTGTCATTAATTCCCAATTTCATTGCACTGTGGTCAGATAATATGCATGGGATAATTTCAGTTCTTTTGAATTTAGGTAGGTGTGCTCTATGGGCTAGAGTGTGGTCTATTTTAGACAAAGTCCCATGTGCAGCTGAGAAAAATGTGTATTCTGATGTTGTGGGTGGAAAACTCTGTATACATCTACTAAGTCCATTTGTTCACAGATTTGGTTCAGATCTGTTATTTCTTTTTTTTTTTTTTTTTTTTTTGGTTTTTCTCTGGTACCGGGAACCGAACTCACAACCTTGCGCATGCCAGGCAGGCGCTTTTGCTGCTGAGCTAAATCCCCAGCCCAAAAGGCTTTCTTTTTTTTTTTTTTTTTTGGTTTTTCTCCGGTACCAGGAACCGAACTCATGACCTTGTGCTTGCCAGGCAGGCACTTTTGCTGCTGAGCTAAATCCCCAGCCCCCAGATCTGTTATTTCTTTGCTGAGTTCTTGTCCAGTTGACCTATCTTTGTGTCAAAGGGGTTTTGAGGTCCGCTATTACAATAGTATTATTAATTGTATGGGTTTTCATGTCTGTTAAGATTTGTCTTATATAATTTGGTGCTCTGATAGTTGGTGCATACCAGAGTAGTATTTTATTCAAGGAAAGTGTTTTTCCCTAGTAATCTAGATCTCTATGATTTAGTAGTAAACATATTAAATTATTTCAATTTATTTAATGCAAGACTCACTTTTTTTTACAAAGAGATTTCCATTGTACTTTTAAGAACGGGATGTGATTAAGAGGCATTTCCCAACAAGCATTAGCCTGAAACTTCTCAGAAAATGAGTCCACTTTGTTATCTGCACGAAATGTCATAGCCACAATCTTCTCCACAGATAAACTATCTTACTTAGAATTCGATTCTATTTGTGATTCTTTATAAATTAGTCTGTGTGGTGTCTCTTAAATACTTGATTGACACATCTGCTTTAGAACTCAAATTTTTATGTAGGTTCACTCTCCTGGCTTGCAGCATGTATTTGTCTTTTGGACATACTCAAAAGGCATGTAGTGAGCCCATCCTGTCTACTGAGTCTGGAGTAAGGCCTCACGGACACTGGTCAGACCTCAGGGAGCTCCTAGTGCAATACAGCAGTTAACTAAGCAACTGCTCATAATATACTGTCATTACAATATGGGAATATCAATATCTTCAGTACATTGTCACACAAACTTCTGTTTCCATTCACTTTAAACAAAGACCTTCTAAGGCAAAGTATATTTTATAGCTCTCTTTTCTTTGGAAGAAGGACCTGAATGAAACCTTATAGGGCTCAGGGACAAGAAACTGCTTTGGCACAAAGGATTTAACTTGCATGCAAGCGGCTAGGCATGTAGGAGAGACATTGCAGCCCTAACTGTGGGTCAAGGGCAGTCACTGGTCTCATGGGAAGGAGAATGCAGGCACAGTCCCCTGATGGGAGCAGGAATACCCAAACTCAGAACAGTCATTGCTTAGCAACTTGGGATGAGTCTGTGGCCTCAGTTGTTGGAGAGCCCTCACTGCTTCTCTCCAGAGGCTTGCAGTACCCTATACAGCATGCGTCAGCACATCAGACTGTACTTCAGATTGTCCTCAAGAGTTTATTGGTCTGTGTCTTTCATGATGTATCATGAAAACATAAAATTTAGGTGTTCTCATTTTATAGAAAAAAACCCTGTTTCCAGACCCAGGGCATTGACATACCTTACGTGAATGGTTTGGACAAAAGTCAAACTGTGTTTGCTTTTTCAGACAGCACCAAATAAGTGGGTGGGCCAGCACATGCTCTTCTGGGTTTTTGTTTGGAGAACAGTGAAATGTCTGCATGCATCCATGCCTATGTGTGAGAAAACTGTTCTGACAGTGTAGAGGTACATCACCAAATTCCTACAAGTTACTACGTAAGAGATTCCCTCACTCTTACTTTTCTTTTCTCTTCTTTCTTTCCCTTCAGTTGATCAAAGAACTCATATTACTTAATGTGATAGATGACAAGGATTGTAATGTGGTCCTTGTGGTCAGTTTCTTTTGGACAGAGGGAGTCAGCATGATGCAGTATTGCAGGGACCCGAGGTCCTAGCAGGCCAGGGCACTCTTCTTTGGATTTATGAGGTGATTAGACTGTGTGACTTTCACATTTGTCTGTATATCAGGATGTTCATCGTCTGTGTTTCCTGCAACACTGTGGATCTTTGAGGACAGGAATCCTCTCTGATATAAGTACATTTTTCAAAAGGTCAGCACTATGCTGTGCATGTAGGTGGGGATCAGTGGGTTGATAACAGGGGAATGAGTGAGATCTTCTGACCCTTTCTCCATCTGCCAGCCCTGGGTAATTTCAGATAGCAGAATCATATAGACACTTAGTTACGTTTTCTTACAGTGAGATATTTGACATCAAATCCTATTTTTAAAAGCATAGCATCTGACAGGTATAATCACAGCCCATGGATAATCACTGTTTTTCCCTTCCTTGGGCTCCAGTGTCTGTAAAAACATCTCAGTTGAGCTTTGTTTGGCCCCTCCTGGCCTCCCCAGGGG
Source organism: Chinchilla lanigera (assembly GCF_000276665.1). NCBI lineage: Eukaryota > Metazoa > Chordata > Mammalia > Rodentia > Chinchillidae > Chinchilla > Chinchilla lanigera. Next base: position 1,428,907 of record NW_004955518.1, on the reverse strand, counting down.
GCACAGATGTTCACATCTCAATTCTCACTGCCCATTGGGGAGGCCAAGGGAAGCCAGAGCATGCAGCAGCCTCTGTGTATGCTGCACCTCCCTCTCCTGCTCTACAGGAGCAAGGGGACTGGTTCCTGGTATCCAGAGAACAAAGACAGAAGAGCTTCTAGACCCCAGAGGATTTGAGACCCAGCATCACCCCTCACTCCCACCTTCTTGGGCCTTGGACAAACACCTGATGTCTTCTAGCCTCCTTCAGATGTCTGTTAAAGTGCACATATAGAAATGAAATGAAGACACTGGTACGTGGTGATGTCCACCCCTTTTCTCTCACCTGGCAGCATTCTATGTGAGAGGGACAGGGAATGACTGAGCATTCTTCCTACTGTGTAATTAATAGGCATAGTCTTCATAGATCAACTCTATCACATTTTTTTCCTGAGAGTTGAAAGATCTCTGTTGAAATTATAGAGATAGCACAAAGACCCTCTGCAAATAATAAAGAAAAAGTATAGGTTCCTGCATTGGAGAAAGTCACTTTACCATAATTTTGGTTAAAGTCCTTGGTATGACACTAATCTCTGAAAATGTATCTGTAAAAAGGAGTATGGTACTTAGTTTAGAATTCTTATGCTAGATCTTTCTAGGGTTATGCAGTTACATGTGGTTAGAAATGAACTCTGCAGAAGCAAAGCTCTGCCCCGGTGTATAGTTACTCCATCACCTTTACCTGTGGCCCATTCAGTTGCTCATCTTCTAAAGCATTGCCAAAGCAGCTGGCCGTCAGGGCTCATCAGTGGCCATTTTACCAACATTGCTCCTACCAGGTCTCTTATTTGTCTTATCCTGTACAAATGTGTCACACTGAAAAGTTCTTAGCAGTTTAAAATATTTATAAGATGCTGTATTTTAGTAAATTGGGTTTTAAAATCTTGGTATCTAAAGAAAAGAGTGTTCATGAAAGAGTTGCTTTAAAGAATAGTGGTCAGTGCAAGTGATGGTCAGTGTCCAGGGGAGCCTGCTGCATGATCACTGTAGTTTTCAAGCCTGGCCTGCCTCTGGCCTCTCCCTGCCCACTTCTGGGAATGCAACAAAGCAGTCGGAAGCCTACGCATACCACTTTTCTGACTCTACCATGCTTCCATGGTGTCTCCCATCTCAGTGCTCATGCCTCAGTTCCCAAGGGCCCGTTCTTCCACCTGTTTGATGGCCACGTTGCAAAGCTTCCTGTTACCACATCAGTGTAGCTCATTTGAGGGTGGTTTCTCATAAGATACAAAGCTCTATGGAAAGAAGGATGATGTCTTATCACTTTTTATCCCCATCCAGCCAACCAGGTTCCCCCTTCCTTCCTTCCTTCCTTCCTTCCTTCCTTCCTTCCTTCCTTCCTTCCTTCCATTATATTTTTTCTTTTAAATTTGTAACTGGTACACAAGAATTTAAAAATAATATGTGTTAGTGGAGTATTGTGGGTGGGTTATGTTTGATACATGCATGTACTGTATCATATTTAAATCAGGTAAAACACATTTATCTCATTTATTGTTTTGTGATAAAAAAAAACTATCAAAATTCTTTCTTCTAGCTTTTTGAAAAGGTACAGCACATAATTATCACATATAGTTACCCTGCTGAGCAGTAGTACTTTCATAACCTGGTTTCTTGCATATATTACTTATCAGTGATATTGGAAAATTTTTAAGAATTAAATAAAATATATTAGTAAAATTTTAAAAACTTGCCTTTGGCTTTAGGGAGCTTAGTAAGAAAATTTGAACACAGAGATGCTGCGTGTGTGAGCGGGGTGACTTTTGTGTATTCACTAAAGGGTATAACAGGCTTCCCAGAACAGCACCAGGGTAGTTTGCTGGGGAACAGGCTCACAGGCTTGCTCCTGATCCATTATGGAAGAGTTAGAGAATGGATATTATCCAGGGTCACAATGATGGGAGTCCAGATGACCAAGCCAATAGGACGTACTGTTGCAATTTAAAACTAAAGTACATTTATTTATTCAGTTATATGATACACATCTTTAAAAGCATTTACTATGAGCTAAGAATGCTGCTGAGTTCTGGGAACACTCAGATGAATAGCCCAACCCCACTCAGGAAGTTTGTAGCCCAGAGGGAATCAAATGTTAGGTAGACAGTTAAAAAAATATAAATATTCAGGAACCTAGGGAGGTTTGACACATGTCACTGTAGGAGGGACACTGTACTTAATGGAAGCCCAGATCTAGCTCCTTAGTCTGAGTCAGGGCATAGAAAGTAGAGGCAACTTATTTAGAGGAAAAGAGTATGGAACATGAGTCTGGGACTGCGGAGAACATTGAGTGTGACACAAAACATTCCAGGCCTATGAGAGGCAGAAAATCACAAGGGATGAGGAGTTGTTTGGGCTTTCTGTGCTTGCTTCTACCTGCTGTTACTGGCAAGCTACCTTCTCTACCCAAGGTCAGCTCTTATGATCTGCTCTGTGGCCTGGGATCTCTTGGTCTGTTTTTTTTTTTTTTTGCCCAGTTGGTCTGACCACCAGCCAAGTGCTCAGCACGGGGTTTCTGCCAGGTGCTGTGGGACACTGAGGTGAATTTATCGCAGTGTTTGAGCTGGTTAGAGCAATGTTGTGGAAACATTCTAGTTATGAAGATCAGCTTAAATGTAACTTTAGAAATAGGCAAGATGGCAGGTCAGGTTGTAGAGGTAGGTTGAGGTTTTGTTCTTAGGCTAGATAACCCATTTCCTATTAGTGGGAAGAAATTTTGAGACAGGTATGGGATTAATGTAGCGTAGGCAGATGGACCAGGGATAGCGTCTGGGGTACATGGTGAGATCAGGGACACACAAGTATAAATAGAATAATGTTATTTAATTGAATTCAACCTGTTGTAGTTTTCTAATATGCATCTCAGTTGCCTTGATAATACATCCTGGAGAAGTTTTAGCACAAAGATTCATAATTTAAAGGAGTTACATGGTGATTTCCAAGTCTGGAATTAGTACCTAGAGTATTCATTGTTATTGTTGTTCTTTCCCTACCCTCAGACTTTCCTATACATTGGAAAGGAGATAAAATTTGCCAAGGATCCTTGACTTGGGTAGGGGGGAATTTTGTCATGTACTCTAGAATCATTCACTGCAATGCTGAATTTAAAAGAAAAGTATTAAAATTTATAGAAATTCCACTTTGTTATATTTTCTGTAATTTATTTTTCAGTACTTCAACATGGGCACTGTGGGGTGTGCTTATTACATGTGAATTAATCTACACCTCAATGGTGAAAAAAACCAATATCTGAAGCACCTAATTGAGAAAATTCAATTCAAGGTATTTAGTTAGTCTTTGAAAGATTCATGAAATAGTAACTATAACTGCTTCAATTATCTTCATGTCTGACCTGCAAGGAAGAAATAGAAAAAAAATTTTTGCAGTGGAGAAATGAATAAGATTCAAAGCTTGTGAATTCTGAGCTGGATGTAGCAGCATACGCCTGTATTATCACTTACTTGGGAGACTAAAGGAAGAATATCTCAAGTTTGAGGCCAACCTGGGCAATTTAGTAAGACCCTGTCTCAAATTAAAAATGAAAAGTACTGGAGATGATAACTCAGTAGTAAAGTGTCTCTGAGATTGCTCCCTACTACTTCAAAAAATGTTGGGGTTCTATAATATTGTATGAATAAAATTTAAGAATCTAGTGGACCAAATCTGGAAATTGCATTACCTTTTAAACATCACTATAGGTTTATGGTTTTGAATCAATCTGCAATAAATATTGTCCAATAAAATAATGTTGGGCATTACATTACAATATCATACCTGCTGCCATTGAACTTTTGCTGGTAAGTACTGTTGGAACACTAAACCAAAAATTAAAAAGAGTGACTCCTCATGGACGTGATTACATATCCATTTTTTTACTCTTTGCTAATAAGTGCTTACATGTATGACAGATTTAGTACAAGGTTATGGGAAAGGATACCTATATGTCTCACCTATAAGAAGGAACCTAATATGGATGAATAATCAAATTGGTATGGATCAGTTCAGAAAACACTTCCTGAGAGTGAATATAGAGTGAGAAAAAGGAGTTTAATAGAGAAGACAACATATCAATATAGTTTGTGAGGCCTTCTCAGAGAACAGTGCACTTCTTATATTGCTTCAGTTTTGGGGCTGCTTCTCTAAACAAAGTTGTCCTCCATATCTCTGTGATCTTGCATCTACATTTCCTAATTTATTGGTCACAGCAGGTGTTTTAGTTTAGGTGGTTTGTGAACAACAGAAATTTATTTCTTCCAGGTCTGGAGGCTGGAAGTCCAAGATCAAGGCCAGCAGATTCAGTGAGTAGTGAGGGCCCACTGTCTGGTTCACAGATAGTACTACTAGCTCTGTTTTCACAAGGCAGGGATTTTGTAAGGATACTAATTCCCTTTTCATGATGTAAGTCATCGCCTATAGGCCTTACCTCCTAATAGCATCACTGTGGAGTTTAAGATTTCAGCATATGAATTGGGAGGTAGGGGAACAAACATTCAGGTGATAGTAACAGAAATACCTGACTAACACTAGAGTCTATCATAGTTACTACAGTGATCACATAGGCAGAGGGCAGTCACTCCGGAGCTTCTGGTCAAATATTTATTGGAATTTATTGCATGAGATATGGGTTTCACTGAACCACATATTTCACATGAAGTTTGTAGAAACCTAAAAACTTGGGGTGCTTCCTTGAATTACTAGTCTATAAACTTTATGAACATATTTTCCGTGATGAAATATGCTGTTAGGTGTAGTACAAGTCTATATGATCTGAAACACATTGTTTATTAGTTTGGTAATCTTGGCTTTCCATCATTGGACTAGCATAATGGCTTTTGCCTATTGTCATTTTAGGATATTATTGGGAAGGAAAAAAAAAATTTTGGGCGGGGGGAGTTTTTTCTGGTACCAGGAATCAAACTCATGACCTTGCACTTGCCAGGCAGGCACTGTGCCGCTGAGGTAAATCCCCAGCCCCTGGGGAGGAAAAATTAATACAGTCTGTTTCTCCTAATCACAAATTCCACTTTGTGTTCCTTTGATGTAGAGTCTTTGATGTGGGGTAAAACTCTAAATCTCTTCTAAAGGAAGAAAAAATATCAGTGGATCCATTTAACATGTGCATGATATCAAGAATTTAGTAAGTTGCACAAGAAAGGGAAACTAACATGCTGTATATTGGGGTCTGCTTTGCTTGAGGAATTTAATTATAACTCAGGTGGCTTTCTAGGCATGTAAGAAATCTTTTTCAAAGATTTGTGGAACATTTTGCAACATTTTGTTTGATTTAGTATAGTAGGCCACTGAGAGAACAAGCTAGATAAAGCCCTAACTAGTATTTTCCAGAAGCAGGAGCCAAAGAACCAAAGTCATACAGCACTTTTCTTTTCCACTGTTTCCTGTGTTTCTCTTGTGAAGAAGAATTTGTTTTCCCAAAATGGCCTCTTCAGTGGTCACTGCAGAGGAGGGAAACGTGACCCTTGCTTCTGCTGGCTGGAGAGAAAGTATTTGAGTTACAAATCAAGCTTCACTTCCCCCATCTGCTTACACATTTTAGCACTGAAGCCAACGTGCTGTGTGTGTACACATTCTGTTGATGCAGTAGACATGCCGTTAAAATCCTCTTTCAGCCACATTTCTCTAGATTGTATAGGCTTCCTACTGACTTACATTATAATTTCAGAGGTCTGGTATCTGCAATTGGATTGATCTACAGTTGGTAATGGCTTTAACTTTCTCCCTCCAGGCTTTCTGTCAGGAAATTAATGCTATTTAATGAACACAGGGGTTTAGAAAACTTTGATAAATTCTATAATAATGAGAGTGACTATTCCTCATATTCTATTCAGCCATTCATTTATCCCACAAACATCTACAAAGTTCCAGCTTACTGCTGGATACCTAGGGCAGAAAAGAAATAAAGCACAATGTCTGCAGTTAGAGGGTATCCTGCAGAGGTTGGCAGTGTCATTGATGCCCAGAGACTGTGTGCACTGGGTGTGGAGCAAAGAGAAGGGCATCTGCCTCATCTTGTACATCCAGAGTGATACCCACATTAGGCTAGAACTTGGATGTGAGAAAAGGGTTGGAGTGTCCAGAGATGTGAGGCAGGAGGAGAGGGCTTGTGAAGGCTCTGAGTATGGAATGGGAGCATATGATAGGGAAGCTCCATCCTGGTGCATAAGCTCAGGGCACAGGCTCTCATGAGCAGTTCTGCCACTTCTCAGGCAGTTACAGAGATTACTTGAAGCTACAAGTCTAGTTTCAGCTATAGATCTGGTTGACACAGCCTGGTATCATATGTGTGGTCACTCTTTAGTTTCTTTGAACCTCGAAATGTTTCTTGTGAAAAACTAACTGAAGATGTGAAATTCAGCAACTGAAGAAAAGACAGTAGAGGATGTAAATCTTAGCTCTTGCTAGAATCCAGGAATGTGCATCTTAAAAATCACGCACAGTGATTGGTTTTCATGCAGATAGTCATGAAATTACTGTGAGCCACTGCTTGAACTTGGATCCCTTTGGATTCAAAAGACCTATGCTCAGGTTCCTGCTCTGCTGCAGAATAGCTGCCTGACCTTGGGCAAGTTAGTCAATGCCCTGAGCATTAATTTCTTTTCCTCAGGACAGTATCCTTGCACTACTGTAAAAGTGACACAAAATAGATATCTGAAAGACACCAGTGAAGGAGCCATTGCTAAGTGACTAAGTTACTGAAACTGTGGGTATTTCACCCTACAGTCCAGCATAGAAAAAGACAATCCATACCAATTCTTGTGACAAAGATATTTTAGGAAGAGGGATTGTGAATGAAGCTGGACTTCAGCAGCTGTTCTCCATAAACACTGCCTTTATCTATGGGATCTTGACTAGTTAAACAACTGATATTCCAGTGCTCCACACACATCAGTAATGGGAGTTACTACTTGCTAAGACAAATAGTCCCATTATGAGACAGCTCTTAGTATAAGAAAGTTATGTATATTAAGCCAAAATGGGACCACTAGTGGGTTTCAACATATAATTTAGACAACTGAGTGTTCAAGGGCTAATTGATTCACTGGGTGGGGCGAGAGCCCAGAATTTGGTGGGAAGAGCTCAGAGGAGCCTAGCTGCCTGGGGGGTCCAGCTGAGCACCTGCCTTGTTCGCTTCCAGCCCTGTAAATTAATTCTCCCCTTGCAACAGCGGTTTCTGGCTGCAAGTGCAAATTCATATGCCAGAGTGAAAGAGAAGCAAGGATGGATTTAGAACAAATTTCTAAATTTTTTATAATTTATTAAGATAAAAATGTATTTGCTGCTAGATGTAAACACTTCAATGATTCTTTCCTGAAATATAATTGCTTCTGGTTTAGAAATTTAGTAGCTAACCATAGGGAGTTACTGTGACTGAGTCAAGTATTTATAACTAAACAGGAATATAGTTCTTTTTTTGCGGGGTGGGGGGTGGTTCCCATACTGGGAATCGAACTCATGACCTTGCACTTTCCAGGCAGGTGCTGTGCCACTGAGCTAAATCCCCAGCCCCAGGAATATAATTCTTAATTGGAGATGTAAGGCCTATAAAACTGGTTTGAGTTATATTTTATCTACTTTGGGGTCTATTTTAATAGACTCCAACAAGAAAAAGAGCAGAATTGAAAATTGCCTCTGTTAGAAGTGAACATGAAATAGATATGATCGCTTTAACTCTCAGAGGCTTAACTAATTATTACTATTTCTGTAACTATTTCAAAACAGATATATACACAAATGTGAATATAAATATATTTGAATGTAGATAAGCACTGCATTAATATATGTATTTCAAAAAGAACTTGGTATTTCCTATTGAAATTGTGAAAAATCATAGTGTTCTTTTCATTGAAAACTATCATTTTTCAAACTCTGATCAATGACTTAGGGTGAACTTTTGCTTAATGAAGAAATTATTTTTTTCTTTTTATTGATATTAAGTATACTTCTTACTTTTGTATAATTTTCTCCATTGTAATAAATTTTAAAGGACATGCATCACAAATGCAGATTTGATCATAATGCATGACCTATTATTTTAAAAGCTCTCAAAGTTTCCCAGTGGGTTAGCTGGGTAGCTGTTTTGTTTTGTTATAAATGGCTCACTGTGTTATAGTGAGACATTTGTGTTAAAAAAATAATGAAGCAATACTTATATTGTTTATTATGACTTCAGGATATGTTAGTTACCCACTCCTGAATTTATTAAAACTGTAAGTGATCACCAGAGAAGACTCACAGACAAAGAATGTATCATAAAAATAGGAAAGACCCGGCCTGCATTCATCTCTCCAGCCTTATTTCTTAAAATTTCTTCTCTTATTCTTTACATAGCAGCCATTTCTCTCTGACTTTTCGGAATGTTTCACACTCTCCCTTCCCCCAGTTATTTAATTTGTTGTTCCCTCTGGCCCTCAAACTCTTTCATTTTTTTCCTGCCTGTCTACTTACTCTTAAGGCCTCAGGATAAACGTTCTTTCGTGAACCCTTTATGACCTTTCTCAGCACTCTTCCTTCCTGCAGGTTGTTTGTTCTTATCCTAGCACTTGGCACAAATCATGGTTATTAATCTTTTACTGAGTCTTCTAAGGTAGGCTAGAAACTCTCTGATGGCAATGACTCTGTCTTGTCTATCATTATCTTTCTGGCATTCAGCAAAATTCATGACATATGCGAGGTACTTGACTAATACTTGTTGAAAAGAAGGATGGGATAGATAGATGTCTGGGAGGATGAATGAATGGATAAATGGAAAATATCCAATTCTTATAAAAAGAAAAGGTACTAATCTCATGAAGCAGGATCTTATTAACTGAATTTAAGCCAGGAAAATTGTACTTCTTAGATTTTCAATAATAATTATAGATTGATTGGTTTGACTGTCATGCAAAAATGCAAGTGATAGGCACAAAGTAAAATATTAAATTCAAACTTTGGAAGTTGATAATATCAAAGTTATTTCCTTGGCCCAAAATGGCCCAAAAAAATACATTGGTTTTGGAAGCTATCTTAAAATGCATTTACATTTAATTTTTTGCAAATGGTTTTCTTTGCTATGTAATGTATTATACATCTCTAGCATAATGGTAACAAGTCCTTTGGTCAATTATATGCTCATTGGCAAAGTGTTTCAAAATATTATGGTAAACTTCAGAGCTGTGTGCAATTCAGCAGCTCACACTGACATTTCCATGTCAGTATGTTGCTTTTTTGCTTTTTTTTTTTTTTCATTTTGTTCACCTATCGCTTGAGTGCTTCTTGCCAGCTTTTGTTCTCAGGATAGAGTAGGTTTGAACTTTTGGACACAAACATGCAAAATGGTATGAGCCCCTAACTGTGTCGTAAAGAAGCATATTGTAAAGTGAAAAGCAAAGCAGGTTAGTCTTAGTTTTCAGGACTCCGAGACTCTGAGAGAATTTTTGGGTAACTGTAATTTGAACAACTTTTGTAGAAATGCCGTAATAAAAAAGCTCAACCTGTTATTAAAAATATTTGACTATTCTATCAATACCTGTGTATGTTTGTGTATTAGATACACATATGTATAACACTATACATAAATTATGTATGTAGAAAAATATATGCATATTGTACATAGAGTTAAATATGTGTGTTACATATAAATAACACATACATAATGAACATATATTCTCAGCTTGGCTCTGGAGTATTTATCTGATCGCATGTGGAAAGGAAATGTCTGGTGTTCTCCTTTTGGAGCTCCTAGAAAGAACTTGAAAGATTATTACAGTTTCAGACAGTAGCTTTTGGTGACAGTTCTTCCCCTACAAGGAAGTAAAATGATGCAGACCAATGGTCGAGCATTTCCCAAAGCACTATAAAAGAATGAACCAAAATCAGTAAAATGGCATATTGCTTTATATCTTATTTGGGGAATTTTAAAACTTTTGGGCAAACTATTTTTCCCCAGGAGAGCTCCTTGACCTAATTTAACAAGTTCTAACTGAAAGATCTTACTCACAGCACAGAGTATGTGGATCAGATGTGGTGTGTTGTTTTATCTTAGGTTCTTCCTTTTAAAAGTTCTGTAGTAATTCAGGTCAATCTGATCTGTTTGCATTGAAGTAAACTGATATTTGGATTTCCGTATTACTAGAGTAAAGAGGGAGTACAAATATAACTGCACAAAACTGTTGTATGTACGATAATCCACAAACCAAGCTCCTCTGAATGAAATTACCATCTGAAAATGCAACCTCTTACCAACTCTGAGTGTTTCTAAAGCAAATCTCAATAAAAATTAAACTTCTTTTACATTTAAAGAAGCTTATTATGTCCAAGTAACTTTAAAAGACCTTTCTGAAAAAGAGAATACATTTAACAACACGCTTCAAAAAACAGGCTAAGAATGAATAGAGATCCTGAGGCTGCCTCTGTGATTAAATGCCTCAGCACATATCCTTAGTTTATCCAAAACACATACTTTATTGAGCTGTAGCTATACCAGGCTCTTTCGAGAAGTAAATGTGAAGAATAACAACATCAAGGTGAAACTTGAGATGAATTCAGGGATATAAAATACAGCTTTTTTGCAGGGAAGGACACTCTCTCTTCCAGTGAACTACTGCAACCTTTTGTTATTTGTAAACATCAAGCAAGACTCAAACTTCTAACTTGACCTTCCTTGGTACTAGGATTACAGGTATGAGCCCTTGTTTCTGGCTAACCCTTAAATTTACATGTAATTAGTGGGGAAAAAATCAGTGTGGACATTGCTGGATTTCCATATATTTTTCTGCATTGAAAGCAGACTTTTCACTTGAAATGTTTAAACACACAGTAGAGGAAATGTGAAGATGAATGAGAATATCATTCAAAGACTCTACAGTCCTGCTTTGACATTATCTCTTTTAAAGGCTTTCTACTTCATTTTTACTTTTTCAAAAGCTGTATTTCAGAATAGTCATGACATCAACACTAGCAACAACACTTGATGCTTGCTTTGTGCCAGGCCTGTTCTCAGCAAGTTGTATATAATAGTCCATTTAATGCTTACAACCTCATGAGTTAGGTACTATTACTATCTCCCAATTTACAGATAACTAAATATAAAGACATTAAATATATATTTTAAGAACATGAAGCAAATAAGTCAACCATAGCACTGTGATCTGAACCCAGAAAGTTAAGTTTCAGAGTTCATACTCTGAACAACTCCATTATTCTGCATCTCACCTATAGATGAGTCTAATTTGGGCCATAATTAGAATTCAAAACATAGGAAATTACCTGGCCAAAGCTTTTAGAGCAAGCCCCAACAAAGATGAGCGTATGTAGAAGAACAGTGATGACTGTTACTTCTAAATGTGTGAGAATTTGCAAAGTACTTCTATCTGGACTTGTTCCTTTAATCTTTATGATAAAAGTATGCATTTGTTATTCTTTAAAAAATAGAATATTTATTAAATATCACACACTCTTTCAGATTGGTGGGTACAGTAGTGAATGAGACAATATCCTTGCCTTTATGGAGCTTCTCTTCTTAAAGGAGCTGTATAGTAATTATATTGCTCCTAACAACCATCAGTACATGCACATGCATCAGAAGTGGGAGTATAGAGCTGTCAGGGAAACAAAAATTTTTCCTCTAATTCTGGAAGGCCTATAAAAACTTACATGGGATGATCAGGAGTTCTTTAAGCTCTAATTTCACTTTATCCCAGAAAGTCAATCCTATACCATTTGGATATTAATTATTCTCCCATTTGTTATTCTTTTGCAAAAAAAAAAAAAAAAAGCTTGTTAGTTTTCAAACCGTTTCTATAATGAGCTCCAGTAGAGGTCAGAAGCCTATTTCTACTTGTGAAACTTTCTAGGCTGTAATTTGGCAACAAGGTAGTTGTTAGATTTAAGGATTTCCAGCCCTGAGTATGTATGTGTACAGATTACCAGCTGCTACAAAGTCATAATTCAGAAGAGGGTTGGGGAGAAAGAGTTTGTATATTCTTTCTTTCTTTAGAAAAAAATAAGCCAGCATTCATTTTTAAAGCTTCTACAAAATGGACAGTATTTAAAGCCTCCTGTTGAATTTCAGATGTTTTCCGGGATCAAATGACATTGGAAAAACTCTTTACTTGAAATGTTTAAACACACAGCAAAGGAAATTTGAAGATGAATGAGAATATTATTCCAAGACTTCATATGCTTTCTTGTTTTGATGTTTGTTTCTTTTAAAGGCTTTCTACTTCATTTTTACTTTTTCAAAAGCTGTATTTCAAAATAGTCATCACATCCAAAAGTTCCAGTTCATAGTACAACAGCTATATTCAAATTTGAAGTGCCACTGGACCAGAGATATAGCTCAGCTGCATAGCACTTTGCTTGGCAAGTGCAAGGTCCTGAGTTCAATTCCTGGTACAAAAAAATAAAAAACCAAAAACCACAAATCTGAAGTGCTTAATGTCATTGGAGCTATACTATGTTTAATGGTAGAGGTGTCATGTCCTGGAAATGAAAGTTAAGGATGCAGCTCACAAACCCTATTTCTGATGAGCAATTTATCATCTTGCTCACTGGGAATGTATTAGTCAGCTTTCATGTTGCTGGACACAACACCGAGCACCCACAGTCTGAAAGAGAAGAGCTTTAATTTGGCTCAAGGCTTAGCGGATTCTGCCCATAGCTGGCTGGCTCCAAGGCAAAAACATCATGATGGAGGCATGGCAGAGGAATGCTGCTCACCTTGTGGCAGCACTCAGAGAGAGCGGGGGAGTCAGGGAGGGAGACGCACCCTCAAGGCATGCCCCTACTGATACACCTCTTCTGACCAGCACCTCCCACCTCTTAAACAGCACATCCACCTAGGACCTCATCAGTAGATTGAGCTCATCAGTGGGTTAATCCATTCATGAGTAGAGTGACCCGTGATCTGATCATCTTACAAAGGCCCTACCTCTGAATATTTAGGCCTTTGAGGGGAGAGTCTAGATCTAAATCATAACAGGAAATCACAGAATAAACAACAGATGCAGGATATTTTTGGATAGCTACAATTTAAGTAACCTTCCATTGTTTCATTAATAATCAAAGAATTCACATTTCTCTTTCTGTGTCATGTGTGAAGTACTGTTGAGATGAGTCTTTAGCACAGCATTTACTCACTTCATATGTTTTTCACAAATATTTTAACCAGTTTTGGTTTTTGAACACCTAATATACCCAAAGTAGGCTATTTTATCATGTAATCTAAGGTGTTGCTGTGACATTGTCTGCCACAGGTCACAATATATAGAAGATTTTTAAATTTGAGACTTAAAAATGTAGTATTTTAATTTTTGAATTGCCCAACACTATATGTAAATGTTGTAGCCTGCATTATGAAGCACAAATGTAGTTGGATGGTTTCTCATTGGATTTTTAAAAAATGTTAATAAACATTTCACATGTACTTTGTTTTACAAATTTAAAAATTTAAGAGGCTTATAATAAGAAACTGTAATCCTGGGTCCCATCTCCCAACTTATTTTTCCAGAAAAAATTTTTATTATTTCTTTTGACTGTTCTTACATTTGAATTTCTGTTAGTTCATCTGTAACTCTAAATATGCTTATAATATCCTTGCTATCATGGAGCTTCTATTCTTAAAGGAATCATTTTTGATTTACCAAAATTTGGTATTATCTGTCAACTCTGTTAAATAAGGATCTAGCTTGTCAGTCTGTTAATAAGGATCTAGCTTATTTGTACTAACAGTTCCCCACTTCCAATGAGCCATCATTTTTAGTTCTGTTCATCTCTTATTACTTCTGTAAATGCTTCTTTAAATGCTGTGCTGTGGTTTGGATCTGGAATGTCCCCCAAAGGCCATACATTGAAGGTTTGGTCCTCAGGTTGGCAGGTAGGACATTAGATCATCGAAAGCATGGCTCTCAAGGGGATATTAGGACCTGGCCACAACATGGGTTTTTGTTTTGTTTTGTTTTGTTTTTTGCTTCCTGGCTACCATGACAGGACAGGCTCACTCCACCAAACACTTCCTACCACGACTTATTGCCTTGCCGTGGGACCTGTGCTCCAGAAGAAAAAGCAAAATCAAAAGTGTTGTGCAGCCAACTAACCAGTGGTTGAAGTTTCTGAAACTATGAGCAAAAACCATCTTACAAATGGGAAGGAAACCAAGCAATGGGGGGACGGGATAGCAGGGATGGGAACAGGACATAAAAAAATTAGATGCATTAATGTACATATAATGCTTCCAGTGATGAGCAGAATCATACACTGCAAAGATATAATACACATTAAAATTTAAAAATTAGCTTTTCCTTCATAAGGTGACCATCAGGATTTTATTACTATAACAGAAAGTTGACTAAAACAACTTATTTATTTCTGTCTCATCAACTATAGAAAATAATTTCTTTGTGAAATGAGAATACTTTCATTTTAATCCTTTGGTAGTGCTATAACAAAATATCTGGTACTAGATAACTCTTACAGAAGACAGTTTTGTTTCTCATAGTTCTGGAGGCTGGGAAGTTTAAGAACACAGTACTAGCAATATCCGGTGAGGGCGACAGTGCCTGGTGAGGCCAGCAAGTTCCCTCAATGGTGTCTTCTCACAGCGAGGAGGAGGGAAGACAAAAGAGGATGAACACTGTACTCACATGACATAGTTTAGGTGAAGAACAAAAGAGGCTTAAACTAGTTCCCTTAGCCCTTTTATAAAACACTCTTCATGAGGGTGGAACCCTTTTTGATGTGTGTACTTCTCAAAAGGCTCTAGTTACTTGTTAAACAAAAGCAAAATGAAATTACAGACAATGCCACTTACAGTAGTATGAAAACCATAAAATATTAAGTAATATACTGAAAAGTTTGTTACATGTACTTTGAAGATTAAAAATAATTTTATAGAACTTCAATAAGACATAAGTGGAGATATATTATACTTTACAGTGAAGGCTCTGTGCTGTTAAGATTTTGGTTTTTCCCAAAGTACTATATATATTAAAAATAGTCAAAAATGATTTTCAGTGGAAATTAATAAATTGGTTTTTAAAAATTATATGGAAATAAAAGAACTTAGAAATGTCAAAATATTTTTGAGAAAAAGGAAGCCATTGTTAGGGTATTAGCACTCTGATTTCAAGATTTAGTATAAAAGTATCAATAAGAAAATATATTACATAAAGCTAGACAAATCAATCAGTGGGACCAAATGTATTGTCAGTAAATAGATACCCACTTATACAGTCAATTGATTTTCCACAAAGCCATCAAAGCAATTGCATGATATAAAAGAAAGGCTTGTTAAGAAATGGAGCAAATTCCTGGAGCAATTTATTAACAGTATGGAAACAAAATAAATGTTAGAGCTGGTACTTACCTCATACCATACACAAACATTAATTTCAAGAGTGTAATAGATCTATGCACACAAGTAAAACTATAAAACTTCTATGAAAAAGTAGAATGTCTTAGCAGTTATTTCTTGGGATACCAAAAGTACTAACATTATAAGAAAAAAATCAGTAAATTGCACTACAAAAATTTAAACTCCTCATTAAATGGTGTTGTCAATAGGTAGGCTGCAGAGTGGGAACGTAAACTGCTATAAGTGTATATGACAAAGGAATAGAGTCCAGAATATATGAAGGACCTTTAAATTAAAATACAAAATACCCTTCCTGAATTTACAAATTACTTAAACAGAACATTCACAAAATACGTAAGGATATTTAATAAACATTTGAAGATATAAAAATGACAGCATTAGTCATGAGGAAAATGCAAATTTAATTAACACTTCCCAGCCACTAGAACAGCTAAAAATAGAAGGACTGAAGACATCAAATATTGATGGGGACACAGTAATACTGAAAGTCTCATACATGCTGGTGCAGATATAAAATAGGAAAGACCTTTGTGAAAAACAGGATGTCCTGTTACAAACTTAAATATGTACCTGCATTAATCCCTAGCATTCTCACATCTAGTTATATACTTAAGAAAACTGGAAGCATGTAAAATCCTGTATAAGAACATAAAGCTTCGTACAAGAATGCTTATGGTAGCTTTGTGTATAGCAACTAATTATCCACCAACAGGAGAATGGAAAATAAATGCAGGCATAGTCACACAATAGGATATTACTCACATAATAGCCTACTCCTCATTTATCAACAGAATAATACTCATGAATTAACTGCTGATACTGCTAACAAAGTTAACAAATACAAGCAAAGCTCTCTGTGGTGACTGTTATAGTCAGGGCTTACAAGGGAAAAGATTTAATACAAGTCACATAACTTACAGGATTATTTTATAATACTCACCCAAAGAGTTAAATGCAAAAGAGTGCAGGAGATCTGTCCATACAGTAGAGAGACCCAAAGAATCAGCAGAAGGCTTGGATCCTACTGCAATGTCCTGCATGAGTCCAGCTGAAGACCTAGAGCTCATTGCAATGTTCTCCATGAGTCCAACTGGAAGCTGAGAGCCCATGACAATGTCCCGTGCAAACCTGTATCAAGAACTTGCTCTGAGATGGCACAAAGGTGAGTGGTGGAAGCTAGAAAGTTTGCACCAGCAGAATGAAGAATCTGTGCCAGCAGGCTGAGGGATCTGCACTTGAGCCAAGAAGTGACATTTAAAGTAAGGACCAGAGCTCCCCCAAAGAACACTGTAGCCTTCCTCAGCAACAGCAAGGACCCAAGCTTCTCTGATGTTGAGAACATCTGAGTTCATATCAGGAAAGCCAGCATGACAAGCTTCTCCAGGAGAATCAACATTGAACCACCTTCCCCTCCAGTTCTCTTTTTTATGCTGTTGGCAACAATCCTTAGGTGAGCCTTCCACACCTAGAATCATGCTGATTCAGTTCAGTTGGGTGTTACAAGTTGACCATTAGTTAATCCACCACAGTGACAGAAATTAGAACTTCATGTCTGGGAAAGACCCTGTCTGGAATGATGGTGTCAGCCTGCTCAGGGGGTCCAAGGGATATTTTCATGGGTGAGGTCCCAAGGTGAAAGAATGCATGTGTGTAAAACATCAGCAACAACAGCAGACAAGAAGGAGAACAGCAGAGAATGCAAGAGAGCAAGAGCTGCCTGTGTCTTCATTGTATTATTCTTATACAGATTGTTGTCTCATGCTTACATTGCTTTGTAGTTCCGTAACCAGCACATGTGTGTTTACCTGCGCTAAGTCATGGTTACATGGCTGTATCCCCACTGTGCACCCTGCACTAGACAAGCACAGGTCCTTGTGTGTCGTTAGACACCGTTAGCTTTAAAGCAGTCTAAATGGTTCCCCACAGATGGAAATGTTCTTTATCTTGATTAGTGTGTAGGTTACTTGGGAGTGTATATTTGACAAAACTCATAGAACACTATACTTAATATCAGTGCACTTTACCATGTATAAACTATACCCCAGTTGTAGATATTAAGGACATCGTCTTTGCCATTTTCTAAAGATCTTTGGAAAAATATTTATCAAACCTTTAGTTTTCAGTATTCATAAGCACAGGAATCAGGACATTTATCAAGTTGAACATATCCCAAAGCAAAGCTACTGTCACTCTCCACTCCTTTGGGCATGTTTACACAGCCCACGTTTCCTCTCAAATTCACATTCTGTCAGTATTAGTACAATTTTCCATTCCCAGACTCAAAATATTCTTGTACTCTTTGACTGCATCTTTTTTCTCATTATTGATTTTATCTAATTGATGGAATTTCTTTCTTTCTTTCTTTCTTTCTTTCTTTCTTTCTTTCTTTCTTTCTTTCTTTCTTTCTTTCTTTCTTTCTCTTATTTGGTATTGGGAATCAAACTCAGGACCTTGTACTTGCCGGGTATGCAGTGTACCGCTAAGCTATATCCCCCCTGGTTGGAATTCCTTTTATTCTATACATTTTCTTTTTACTAGCCCTTCCTTTTTTCTGATTACTGTTATTATAATTCATTCTCTTAGCTATAGCTTTCTCCTTACTGTTGTATTATAAACATTAATGCCACATTCATCTTCAAAAACATATTCCTAGTTAAAATTTGTCTGGCATAAAATTATTTCTAATAGCTCTAGTGAGGTCTACAAAATTTCAAATGTGTAATTCTGGAATTCACACTAGTTTTATTCTCAAAGTCCATTAAATCTCCCCTTTTTGTCTCTAATGATTTGTCTCTACATCTTTACTATGGGTAAAGAAAATGTGCAGCATCTTATAATTTTAACATTTATTTGTTCCTTTTTTGAAGATACATATAATTGTATTCGGTGAGAAGTTTGGGAATTTCTCTGTTGCTTTTATTTTAAAGAGAGTAGTAAAAGAAAAAAAAAAGAACAATAGCAGCAAACCAACATCACAAACAAACAAACAAAAACACCAAGAACATTAAAAGTGATACATGGTTTCAAAACAAAATGATAAGAATGAACAGTGGTTGTTATATTACATATTGTTATCTTCAACTACATTGCTCCAATTACCAGACATAAGAATGGAAGATTGTTCAAACCATTAAAGAGAGTAAAAAAATAATTATTGAATGAAACAGAGTTAATACAGATTTTCACTAGATAAGATGGTAGGAATTCACCAATGGTTGTTCCATTGCATATTGTTGTCTTCAAATCAGTTGCTCAGATTACCAGACATAAGCATGCAAATTTGGTCAGAATATAAAAAAATTTTAATCATTAACTGTTCCTTTCAATATACCACAGACATCCGCAGTACAGTTATCCCAGCTATTCTTCTATAAAGGTGATATGAAAACACTGCTATGAAGCTAAATCATTTACTTGTTTATTTGACACATATTCTTGAGCATCTGTCATAAACCAGGCACATACTTAGAACTGTAGATTTGTTTACAAACATAACGAAAATGGCCCCTGTCTTAATAGAGCTTTAAGTCTACCATATTAGAATTTTTAAAAGTTTTATAAGCCAGGTGTGGTGGTACACCCCTTCAAACAGCACTCTGCAAAGCAGAGGCAAAAGGGTTGCAAATTTGAGGCCAGCCTAGCCAACTCTGCAAGACCCTATCTCAAAATTTTAAAAAAGGGGTCTGAGGTGTAAGCTCAGTATGAAGACGCTGAGTTCAATACCTAATAATGCCCCCAAAAGTATATATAATTCAATGCAATAAGTAGGTGTGTGTCGTATGTTCCACAGTATCTATGGTCTAGTCAGTTGTAACTATTGTGATGGTCGATTTGGGGTGTCAGTTTAACTGGATTAAGATTTAGCTGGTAAAGCAGACAGTTTCTATCCTAACAGATTGAAGCCTGGATGAAACATCAGGTGGAAGAAGGGTAGAATCTTGCTCTTGCTCTTCCTGGACACTCCCTTTTTCTTCTGCCCTTGAACTTTAGAACTCTGAGTTCTCTGTCCTCTGGGCTCCAGAACTCACATCAGTAGCCCCATGAGCTCTTGGGCCTTTGCCCTTAGACTGAGAGTTATACTGTCAGCTTACTTAGTTCTAAGACCTTCAGACTGGGACTGAGCCACACTACTGCTTTTCCTGATTCTCTAGCCTACAGTGGGAATTTTCAGCCTCTATAGTTGACTGAGCCAATCCCCTTATAAGTCCCTTCTCTGTCTCCCATATCCCCTCTCCACTTTCTTCTCTTTTTCTTCCCTCCTTTCCCCCTCCCTTCCCCTCCTTTCTTCTCTTCTTCCTCTCCCCCTTCCTTTCCCTTATTCCCTCCTTCTCTCTTCTCTTTTCTCTCTCACTTCTATCTCACCAAAGAGCCCTGCCTGTAATAGTAACATTTCTTCAGAGAAATAACGCAAATAGGGTATAGGTGGAATGAGCTAATGTGATCATGGAGAGTGACTGTGTGTCTGCATTGTAGCCCAGCAGGCTGTAGCTTCAGAGAACAGTAATACTACCACTTGAGTCTGAAGGTAGCACTCCAGCTCCAGGTCTCTCAAAGGCTTTAAATCAAGGCACTGGCCAGGCCCATAGTCCTCCCAACTGGGGCAACCCTGCCTAACTGGAGCAGAGTGGATCTTCAGGCTCACTTGCTGTTTCTTGTCATAGTTAAATTCTTCACACACTGATACTGAGGGCCATAATTCCTTGCTGGCTGTGGGTTTAGAAATTTCCCTTGTTTCTTTTCCAAACAGCCTCTCCATAGGGCAGTTGATAACATGGTAGGTGATATCAACAGAGTGAAAGGGCAACAGAGGTGTTACTTACCATAACTTTTGTCGTATCCAAATTCTGGAAACATCAGTAGGTATATGCTAACCCAAGCCGCATGTTGGTGGTAGGGGTAGGTGAAGAGTCACAAGGATGTTATGTCATGCAAACAAGGAATATACAATTTAGGGCATCCTAAAGGACATTGCTTTAGGTTTCTAGGTGAAGAGGAAGAAGGGCCAAGTCTTTTCCAAGGACAAAGAGCAGCTTGTGCAAAGGATAGAGAAAGGGCTGTAGGAGGAACTGAGATTCTGTATGCTCAAGGGTAAGATACTTCAAAGTCTTTGGGTTTTTTTGTGATTCTAGGATAAATTGGAACTCATAAAATGAATGAAGAATATCTTATTTAAGAACTGAAGTGGGAAGTGGAGTAGCTTTTTGATTGGGAACTATGAAGCAAAGACAGAACAGAGGTCAGACTTCTTACTCATCCACCTCTACTTAATTTTAGCCTAGTATTAAACATTTAGATAAAGAAGTCAAGAGAGAAGATAATCAACTTGCTTATGAATCAGAAGCCTGGTATCTAACTTTGGAGCTACAAGCAATAATTCTAGCATGGCTTATAAATTAAAGGAGAAAAAAATCGTTTGGCTTTCAAATTTTAATGCTGGTGTCTGAAATGGTCAGAGTAGAGAATACATTGCAAATGCAGATGTCTGCAGGGGCCAGCCCTTAATCAGTGTGAAAGGTAGTGGAGAGTGGTGAGGAAAGTGGCTTTGAGGAACTTAGGCCTCCCTAAAATCACACACCAGCATTTAGTTCAACCAGTCATTTACATGAAGGAAACTGTCCCAGTGTTTTCAGGTCTTATTTTTATAATTTTAAAACATTGTCAATTCAGGAGTTTTTATACCTCAGCATAGTTCAGATATAACATGCCTGATGGCTGTGTGTTCTGGACACCTGCAGAAGCACAGGAGTTCCCTTCTAGCTAAAGCATTTTAACTCTACAATAAGAACCTGGAGAAAACATAAAATATTATTGTCATCTCCAAAGATTCACTTAGGGAGATGAGGCTTCTGAGGTATCTACAAGTGGGTTAGAAATACCTAGAGGCAGAGACACAGCAGTTCTGAACAGGTGATGTCCCTCTGAATCACCTGTGCAGTATTTTGCAAATAAAGCATATAGTGAGCCCTCTCCTTGTGAGAGTCCAGTTCAGTAGATTCTGATGAATATCCTCCCTGATTTGAGATTCACTACAATATAATTTGATCTAAGAGTTTCAGTCAGAAATAGTTTGGTATTGGAGAGGATGCTGAGAACAGATATTCCTGATGGTGAACTTAAATCTGATCCTTGAGAAAACAGACAGACCCTGTAGGTTGTTGAGTGGTGGAAGTACATAACTAAAATCACGTTTTAAAAATTCTTTGTGTGTCCATTTGTTTTCCATTCCTATATTTATCACCATTATAGATAGGATAGGATGACAATTCTGATAGGATGATGATTCTTTCAACATTTTTTAGACTAAACTACAAGTAGGCCCTACTAGAAGTTCCCTATAGTACATAAAATGTAATACTGTGAGTTTGAATGCCTGGGAAAAAGAGTAGATAGTGTTTCATGATTCAGTGGAAAGAGTAAACAAGGGGAAGAAGGCCTGGTGATACCTTCTCTTTTACAGTTTCGCTATCTTTGTGTTTTCATGATGTAACAAAATAACATAGACTAGGTAATTTCTGCAGAAGACAGATTTATTTTCTCCTAGTTCTGAAATCTGGGAAATATAAGATCAAGGTACTAGTAGGGTCAGTTGTTTGGTAAGGGCTACTGCCTGTTTCCACGATGGTTCTCAGGGAGGTGAGGATGCTGTGTCCTCTCGTGGTGGAAAACAGAAAAGTGAGCTGCTTGAAAGGGAGTTGGGAGTGGTGTTCATTTATCAGAGGCTCAATAGCATTAATGAGGGATGGGCTTTCATGGCCCACTCACCTCCTAATGCCATTCCACTGACAACACCATCAAACAGTTGCATTCGGCTCTTAGTCTTCCCTGAAATTCATGTCTTCTTCCATGCCAAATACATTCATTCCATCCCATTACCCCAAAAGTCTTAACTTGTTGTAGCATTGACTCAAAAGCCTACAGTCCAGAGTCTCATCTAAATAAAACTCAAGGCATTTTTGAAACTGAGGCACATTGGCCAATGATAGCCACGGCATCCCTGAAGATATCTGAAATGCATTTGAGGACATTCTCCCATGGTCTCAATGCATGGTGCCAAGTGTCCTGCTGTGCATGCTCATATTTCTCATCCAAAGGCCAGATGGCCACACCTCTGGTTTTCTTTCATGAATATTGAGGTTTTTTATTCATTAGTGGCCAGATGAGAATTTTCCAAATTGTTGTTTTGCTTTTCTCTTTTAACCACAAATTCATCTTTAAATTGTGTGTCTCTTCTCACACTTAAGATGAGCCAGTAGCCCCCTAAATGCTTTGCTGCTTAGAGATTACTTCCACCAAATATCTTAGTTAGTTACTCATTAGTTCTTCCTTCTAGAAAGTCCTAGAACAAGTTGTTTGCAAATTTACAGTAAGGATGGCCCTTCCTGCAATTTCTAATACTTTAGCTTTTGTTCCCATCTGAGACCTCATCAGAATAATCTTTACTGCCCATATTTTAACCAACATTACCAGTGACCACACCCTCTGGAATAATTGCTAACAAAACTGAGGCATTTCCTACAGTTTTTCCCTTCTTTTGAGACTCACTGGAGTTGTCCTGAACGCTCTGTTCATGGCAGTACCAGATTCTCACAGTGTTCACTACAAACACTTCCATCCTCTACCCATCCCTAGTTCCAAAGCTGCTTATGCACTGTCAGGTATGATAACAACAGCTCACCCCTCTGGTAATTGTCTATGTTCTGGCCCATGTGATGTTACTCCAACAAAATACCATAGAGTCGGTAATTTATAAAGAATAAAAATTTGTTTTCTCACCTTTTTGGAGGCTGAAAAGTCCAAGATTAAGATATTAGTAGGCTTAGCTTTCTGGTGAGGCAGCTCCCTGGATCTAAGCTCCTTCCTTCATGAGGAGGAATATTGTATCCTATGGCAGAAGGCAGAAGAGCCAGATACCAAAACGTAGCAAGAAGTCTCTTTTATAAAGGCCTTAAGCCCATTAACAAGGAAGGAGTCCTCATGGTCCATTCACCTGTCAGATGCCCACCTCTTATTACATTACTTTGGCAAGGGACAAATGGAAACCACAGCGCTGTGCTGCAGCAGACACCCAGGGCTAGGAAGACAGAAGGCTGGTGAGAATGGACGCTACTGTGTTCTTGTTGCTCTTCTGTTCAGCACAACGTTGTGTGAGTCTCTCCAGGACAAAGTAGTATGGCTCTGTAAGCTTTTGAAAAATGGCTATAATCTGAGGGATTATATTTTAAATCTATAAATGATGAAATTCCTGCCAAGCCTCTTTTGAATTAAAGTCCAAAATATAGGAGAAATAGGAATGTTCATTAATCTGATAGACATTTCTAAATGAATGATACAAATAAAATACAGTCTTGGTTTTCATTGCTTCTGAAGACTCACAACCACAATCATTTTGCCACTCTGTGCTTGTAACAATACCTCTTTCATTATATTTCCCCAAGTAAAAGGGTGTGTGGTTTCTCTTCATACTGACAGACATGTTTTCTTGAACAATACACAGTAAAGGTCACATTGGAGATTTGAGTCACAAGCCCTGTGATTTAAATTTAAGGCTAAGTTTAAAAATGGTACGCTTGCCAAGTACCATTAAAAACCATGGTGTCATTTTGGATTATGTAGAATAGAACAGGATCCGGTGCGATATTGTACCTTTCTTAATAGCAATGCACAGATTTTCTCCTTTGTGACATTCTCAGGCTTTGTTTTTATGGTAGATATCCACTTTTACACCAAGTCCTGGAAAACAATGTGTAATTCTGTGGACCTACTGTTTTCTAATATAAAGTACTTGATACCTGTAAGAGGCTTATTATGTGTAAAAGCATTATGATGTTTGTTCATAGTTTCTGTTAAGTGCTACTTTCCTCACGGAACCTTTCCTGATTCCCCACAGAGAGAATTCCAACTCCTCATAAACCTTAAAGCACTTTTTCCTTGCAGATGTCACTAATGCAGCCAATAAGATCTTTTTATGTGTTTCTCAGTGCACCAAACACTTATATGGGTTGCCTTGCTCAATCCTCAAAACAGCCTCCAAAGAAATATGCAAATGAGAAAGCAGAGATGAGAGAGTTTGAGTACAATGGCCAAGGTGATATAGCTAGGGAGTGAGAAGTAGGAATGCATCAACCAGTCTGATTCCAGTCTGCTTTTATCCACCGCCTTCTTAGAGTTGACATCTTAGCTCTAACTCTCTACAGGACAGTAATTTGCTTGGGGAAAAAGGACTATCTTTCTTCTTTTAGTGTTTCTGGAATTTTCTGTTGATTGAGTCAGATATCCAGTGAAAAGTGCCTGAATGAATACTCACAAGTTAGCATTGGGATTTTTTGACAAGGGAAATTGCTGGTTTGGGTGTAGAACCTAAAACTTTGTATGCAAGTGGTATAAAGAAAAAAGAAAGCTAGTTTGTGACATTTTATGAAGAGTTTCTATTTGTTTTGCATCCCTATTGTTTAGGGTAGAGTCTGTTTCAGGGCTTCCCCGTGCACTATTTATCAAGCTCTTCTTCCTGCTATCATACAAAGATAACCTAGCTCTACTGCTGTCCTCTTTTCTTTTTACCCAATTCCATGGAACTTGAAAAGGACTATCAATCACCCCCACCCAGCTACTTTATTCATGATTTAAGCTTCAGTTTCCAAAAATAAAGCAAAATTTGAAAAATTACATGTGACCTTCCAGGCTTCTGCATTTTCTAGTGTTTCTGAGGTGCTTCTAGGTGCATCTTGGGAATGAGCTAACAGTTCCAAGTCTCAGACAAAATCGCGGGCATTGAAAGCTGGCATTTTGAGGGAAATTTTGCAGTGTTTAGTTGGTGGATTTTGGTCCTGAAATACGACTCTGTAAGAGTGCGTACTAGGACACCTGGTGGAGTGTAAGCTTTACAACTCTGTTGGCACCAAAACCATCCAAAACATGTAGATCATTGACTCAAAATGAGAAGTCTAGAGATCCCAGCTAACCCTTGTCCAGTTGCTGTCAGGTATGGAGATAGACAAAGTCATGTAGAGATGTAGTCATATCACTCAGGCACGTGTATGGAGGATGTGGGTTTCTTTCCTAATTGGAATGGAAAAGCCAAATGTTCTTTCCTGGAGAGAGTCAAAGAGCTGTGAGTCATGAGGAGGAGCCAAAGGAAGAGGAGAAGTTGGCATCGCTGTCCTTGATGTAGGCAGGCACACAAGCCAACACCATAACAGCAGGGAGTCACTGGTTTTCAAGAGACTTGTTCTCTTTGCTGAAGGAAGAAAGTTGGGGGAAAAAATACATTGCTTAAAGCTGGGTGTCCATATTTCTGTGGGCCTAAGACACTATTTAGTATAAAAATAAATTAGGAGAGACAATTTCATAATTAATTTAGTAATACTTGAATTAACTTAGTATACTGTGGTGTTATTTATCCTCTTGTCAATCCTATTTGTGAAATATTTTTCTAAATCACATAGGACACAAAATAAAATGAAGGACAGAGCCAGCCCTGAGGGTTTGGGGTGTTGGAGGACACAGGTTCTAAGCCTGGGGCAGCAATCCGTGCATCAGTTTTTCTCATCTGTGAAGCAGAGCCAGGACTCCCCAGCTGCAGGACTGTCATATTGGTGAAAGAACCCATGTGTCGGGAAACCTGGCACAAAGCCTCATCCCTGCGATGCTCAGGAAACAGCCTTCTGCTCTGTGTTCATATGCTACCCCCAGGTCTTCTGTGGCAGCCTGAGTAGGTATGGGGAAATGCAGACATTTGCTTAGTTGCTAAACACTTCTGGCCTTTAGTCATTTCTAAATATAATGGTGAAAGATCAATGCCCCACCTTGAAGTTATGCCCAGAAAGATTTGGGGTATACAATTAATAGATATGAACAACGTGCTGAGAGTCCCAGAGCTGGGGCTGGCAGTAATGGCTCCTGAACACGCCCTGATGGTGTGCTTCTCTTCATTTCTAGACGCATCTGCAGTGCCAGAGCCACTGTGTCTTCTGTGGGACTTCTTTCATGAACAGCTTTCACTTGGAAAACTTTTATGAATACATTTCAATCAAGTTCCCAAAGAACACACTTTTCTTCTGATCTGCTGTTTCAAGGTTTGTGTTATTTTTTCCATTTCTTTACTGAAGAAATTATTAATTTTAAAGAATGTTTTAAAATGCATAATAATAGTCATACTCCATTTCAATAAGAACTGTGCAACTAGAAAATGCATAAATTAGACCCCTTTGATTTCATTGGGAAATAGATATAAGTGAAAAGAAATATGCCATACTAGTTCTCAGACTTATTATTGTGGATTCTGGAATGTTACAAGTACAATGCTATACTCTATCACATTGGCTTAAAACACATTTTATTTCTGGGTTCACAAAGTAAGTTATATTTTAAAACATTGAAAATCAAAATTTCACTTCTTAATATCAACTAGCATTATCACTATGACCCTTTTCAAATTGTTAAATCCCACTGAACAACGTTTTCATTTAGTTTTACTAGGAGATACTCACCTTATGTTTCAAAAATGACACAATAGGACTTGTTTAGAGGTGTGTGTGTGTGCGTGCATGTCATGTGTATGTCAGTTAACAGTTTGAAAACTAACAGTGTTGTTGCTTTCTCAAGGAAAAAGCTTGCTAGTAGAATGAGTCATATGGAAGTACATGTCTGTCACTGAGATAGTACCAAGTAAAACACTTTTATTTTGAAGGCATTTTCTGACAAAGTCCTAACCAAAGGCTAAATTCAGTTCATGCATCTTTCATTGCTGGAGAAGAAAGCAGGGTCTAGGGTAAGGTCTGGTACACTGAGTGGATGGAAACCAAATGAAGAGCAAGCGGGAAGTACACAGTACTTTCTAACATGACATGGCATTTTCCCAAAGGCATTCATTTCATTTGGTGGGACTTTTATTCTGTCCAAGGTGACAGATGTTTTCTTCCTTAATAGTCTTTTACTGTGTTTTACTTTTTTATTTCCTTTATTTCTACTGAGAAATCAAAGCAGATTTTACTGCAGTGCTGGGCTAAATTCCAGTATTCCCACTGCACCTTTTCTTATTGGACCTCATGATTAGCTCTCATTGAAGAGTGAGACAGACAGTATTTCTTGAGGTACTGTGTGCATGGGAAGTTGTATCCCCACTTTCCATCCTCCAGTCTGTCAATTTGGTTGGGTGTACAGCGTGTTAGATCCTAATAACTGTAACCATGGAAACAGAAGCATTGGAAAAGACTTGAGGAATTACCTGAATTCTCTTCCCTCAAATATAAGTAAGATTCTGCTTGAACTATCTGAAACCTATCAGAGTCTTATTTGTTTTTAAATCTTCATACCCAAGGATCTACAGTCCTTTTTTCTTTTTTATTGTAGGAAAAAAATTCCCACAAAACATGAACTCTATCCTTTATAAAAATTTTAAGTGCAGAGTTAATTACATGCACACTGTAGCTCAGGAAATCCTTATTACCTTTTCACCTTGCTTGACTGAAACTGTACCTCTTGAATAGTAACTACCCATGTTCCCTCCTGCCGTCTCTATGCAACTTCCGTTCTGCTTTCTTCATCTATAAGTTTGATGATTTTGAATATGTCATGAGTGGAGTCATGCAATATTTGTCCTTCTGTGACTAGCTTGTTGCACTTAGCAGAATGTGTTTTCACATATGACAAGATTTTCTTCTTTTGTAAATCTGAGGAAAATTCCTTTCTAGGTATATTTTGCATTTTATTTATCTGCTGATGGACATTTAGATTATGGATGTGAATGTTAACTAACGTGAACAATGTTGTAATGAGTGTGATATGCAAATATCTCTGCAAAATCTTTGTCAAGTTTTGCATGTATACCCAGAAGTAGGATTATATGGAAATTCTATTTTTTTTTTTTATTTTTAGAAAAATCTCCATACTATTTTCTATTGTAGCTAATTTTGTATTCACACCACTAGGGGTACAAAGTTCCAGTTTCTCCATACCAGCACATTCTCTCTCTCTCACTACATTCTCTCTCTCACTACCATCTGAAAACATGTAAACTAATAGCTCATTTGCATTTCCCTGATGATTAATGATGATGAGCATCATTTTATGTATCTGTTGCCCATTTGTAAGCTTTCTTGGGGGAAATGTTTTTCAAGTCTGTGGCTGTTAATCCAGATATGCCAACTTCATTAATTAAGCATTGCCCAGCAGATTAATACTGCAGGCTCTAAAGTGTGTCGGGCTGGGTCATGGAGGCATGAGCTTGAGTCCTACCCTTGCCCGTTCCTCTCTGGCGCTCTCCCCTGCTGTGCTTCCTGGCTGCCAGGAACTATTAGTTTAGCTCCACTCTGCCCTTCTGCCATGGTTTTACCTCGAAGCCTGCTGACCATGGACTGGAATCTCCTGAAACTATGAGTTAAATTAAATTTTTCCTCCTTTAAATTGTGACAGACATTTTGTCCAGCAGTGGGAATGCTGACTAATACAGTACAATGTCATTGGCTATTTCTGAAGTTTTTTAACTTTTATTTTATTAGTACATGTTTACAATTCATGCAGTGTACAGTCATCTTGGGGAGCGGTTACATGTACATGTTACAGCTTTTATTTTCCTAATCCCCTGCCCCTCCCTGCCCCCATCTGTTTCCTCATCACCATTTTGGTACTTGTTGATATTGTTGGTCTTAGCTCTTGCTTTGGCATGTACTGTTCACACTGCTCAGAGTTACTAGATTCCTGGACCTGGCCCATTGTTACTCCTCTCCTTTCTCCGTCCCTCCTCCGCGCCCCTCCCGTTCCCTTGCTCACTTCCCTATTGGACATGATTTGTTCTTCTTAAAGTTCTATTATTTGTTTTTGTTAATGACATGTAAGAGTTTCTTATATATTTATAATATTAAGCACTGATCAGACATATTCTGAACAAATATTTTCTCCCATGCTGTAAGTTATCTTTATGTGCTTTGATTGCTTTATTTGCTGTACAGAAGCTTTTTAGTTTGATATAATCCCACTTGCCTACTTTTGCTTTTATTATCTGTGTCATATGTAAGGAATCATATCTGAAATCAATTATGCGAGGCTTTATGCATGTGTTTTCCAAATAATTTTGTAAAGTTTCAGTTCTTGTGTTTAAGTCTTTAATCAATTTGAGATTAGTTTTAGGATATGGTACAAAATTAGGGTCCATTTATTCCTTTGCATATGAATGTCAAATTTTCCCAAAACATTGTGTTGAAAAGACTGTGTTTAACTTACTTTGGGTCTTCATATCTTTGTCAAAGATTATGCCATTAGTTACATGAGTTTATTTCTAGACCTTCTGTTGTCTTCTTTTGATCTATAAGTCTGCCTCTATATTAGTATCATGTTGAATGTTTGTGTTCATCACTGGGGGAGGTACCTATATTTACCATATCTTAATTCCTCTTTTTCCTCTTTCCCTTTCTTCTCCCTGCCCCCGCCTCTGGATCCCCTTCCCATTTGCAAAAGATCTCTCTACTTCTGATTGACTTTTATTTTGTTTTTAAAAATTATTTATGCTTTGTGTTTCTCATACAGAATTATCATTGTGATGTTTGACATCTAGAAGTATAAGGCTTCTGGTGTAGTTCTTGTTTCTCAGGCTGTTTTGTTCATCTAAGGACCTTTGTAGTTCTCCATGAATTTTAGAATGGCTTTTATTTCTGTAAAAAAGAATGCCATTTATTTTTTTCTCTAAATGGGAGCCATTACCAATTTGTATATATTGAATACTTGAAATGTGGCTATGGTAAGAATGAAAACCTGGATTTTTAATTTAATTGAGTTTTTCAGTTTTTTTTATTAGTATGTGTTTGCAGTGCATAATGACTACATTTATCACAAGGGAGAGGTACGTGTATTTAGCATACCTTAATTATCTTATTCCCTTTTCTCTCTCTCCTCCCTGCCCCCACCTCTAGATCCCCTTCCCAAATGATCTTGCTCCTTGTTTCCTATGTCTGTGTTTATTTTGCTTTTAAAAATTATTTATACTTTGTGTTTCCCATATAAAATTGCACTGATTCTGTGGTCTTTGGATGTTTTTGCAATAACAAGTCTTTGAATCTGTAACCATGTGGTATCTTTCCATTTATTTATCTTCTTGATGTTTTGTCAACGTGATTTGTAGTTTTCAGTGTACATGTATTTTGCTTTTTAAATTAGGTTTATTCCTGATTATTTTACTTTTTAATGCTATCGTAAATAAGATTGTTTTATCCTTTTTGAGGGGATGGTGCATTTTCACTATACAGAAACAAAAGTATTTTTGGTGTTGATCTTCTATCCTGCACTTTTTCTAGGTTTGTTAGTTCTAACAGTTATTAACAGTATAAGGAAACTTCGGAGTTCTCTGCATATGAGGTAATATCATTAGCAAACAGAGATGATCTTACTTCTTCCTTTCTGATTTTAATGTTTTTTTTTTCTGCTAAATGCTCTGACTAAGACTTTCAATACTGTAATGATGGGAAGTGGCAAGAGTGGCATCCTTGCCTTGTTTCTGATAGAATTTTTTTTTACATTTTTCACCATTGAGTATGATATCTGCAGTTGACTTTCTACATATAGCTTTTGTTATGTTGTAGTAATTTCCTTCTATGCATTATTTGCAGACCTTTTCATCCATGAAATGTTAAGCCAAATATTGTTCAACATTTATTGAGAGGACCATATGATTTTTATCATTTTTTTCCAGTAATATTGTGTGTCTCATTGAATAGTTTCTGTAGTTTCATCCTTGTATAGTTTCATCCTTGTATCCCTAGGATAAATACAACTTGGTCATGGTAGGTAGTCCTGTTACTGAGCAGGTAAATTTGGTCTGCTAGCATTGTTGAGGATTTTTTTTTTGCAGCTGTATTTATGAGGGAAACTCATTTATAGTTTTCTTATCATTTTTTTTACCTGGCTTTGGCATTGGTATTGTGCTGAACTCATAGTTTGGAAATGTTCTATCTCCTTTGGGTTTTTTTTTTGAAGTTTCATAAGGATTAGAGTTAATTCTTTTTTGAATGGTTGGTATAATTGTCAAGTGCAGTGATCTAATCTAAAGTTTTTCATTGTTAATTACTTATTCAATCTTTTTACAAGTTATAAGTCTGTTAGGCCTTTCTTTTTCTTTTAGTATCAATCTTGGTAGATTGTATGTTTTCAGGATTTATCCATTTTACCTACATTATCCTATTTGTTGGTAACTAAATGTTATTTATTTGACTCTTTTCTGAGAAAGCCTAGGTGTTTCCTGATCTCATATCATATTAATTTCTTCTTCCATAAACAAGGCTTTGTTATCTGAATCCCTCTGTATCATCATAGGCTCAGTTTTCAATTCATCCCTTTTCATTTTGGGAGAGATAAGCCCATTTTAAAAAACTTCTGCTGTGAAATATAAAATTGATTTATTTATTCTTTTGGTATTGGAAATCGAACTCAGGACCTTGCACCTGCCAGGCAGGCACTTGTGCCACTGAACTATATCCGTGGTGAAATGTAAAATTTAAAAGTTTACTTATCTTCATAGTTCTTTTCTATGACTTTTAAGTTTCCTACATTTCACTGAACTTTGAGAGTTAGATGGAGCAAAAGAACATTAAAAATTATTTATTGAAAGGAGAAAGAAGGGAGGAAAGGGGCTGGGGATTTAGCTCAGCGGCAAAGCGCCTGCCTAGCAAGCGCAACGTCGTGAGTTCGGTTCCTGGTACCAGAGAAAAACCAAAAAAAAAAAAAAAAAAAAAAAAGAAGGGAGGAAAAATATATGTATATACAAGATAGCAAAGATAATTGTACTACTAATTTCTATTAGTTTATTGAAAGGAACAGCTAATGCTTATATCATTTGATCAATTTTACATGCCAATATCTGGTAATCTGAGCAACTACTTTAAAAATCACAACATGCAATATAATATAATAACCATTATTAATTTCCTCTCATCTTGTTTGAAGTTGTGTATTGTTTTGATTGTGTTTTAAATTTTTTATTCTCTTTCAAATAAAAAATAATATTTATTGGTATTTCTAAATTGATGCAGTATTGGCATTTTAAATGGGACAGTTCTTAGTGATATATGCACTGTGGATTTAACAGTTTTTTTAAAATAACCTCATTCTCAGAA
The DNA here is from genome assembly GCF_000276665.1 of Chinchilla lanigera. Classification (NCBI taxonomy): domain Eukaryota; kingdom Metazoa; phylum Chordata; class Mammalia; order Rodentia; family Chinchillidae; genus Chinchilla; species Chinchilla lanigera. Next base: position 1,396,405 of record NW_004955518.1, on the reverse strand, counting down.
ACTAAATCCTCCAGCCCCCAGTCATTGTGATACCCAGATACAAATCTTCCTTCCCAAGTCCCTGTAGAGAATATCTGTACTTGCCCACACTACAGATACTGTACCCTGCTAATACCTGACAGTGCTAAACTTGGTAGAGTCCAGGGCTAAGTAGATCTGAGCCTGTGTCCCCTGCCCCTTTTAACTTGATGCAGCTCTTTTTTCACTTTGTCATACTTCTACTCTGAGCTCATATCAGTTTTCAGCTTTCTAGACACATACTGTCATGAATATGTGGATGCTTTTTAGGAAAACCACAATTCTAGTTTGGTGTTTAAAAGAGACCATTTTTGTTTGATACAGGAATATGGATAGGGGTTGATGTCACAAAGGTGGCAGGTCAGTTACTAAGAGCACAAGTGATAGAAAATGTTAAATTTGAGCAAAGGCAAAGAAAAGGGTAAGGAAGGAAGTAATTTTTTTTCACTTGTTTTCCACTTTCCTAATTTAAACTGTTTATTCCAGGACACAGACTCCCTTAGAAATTCAAAACTCTACTTGTGGCAAGCTTCAAGAGCCTTTAATTCCAGCTGAACCTCCCTCTCCCTTCAGTCTGAACATCCTTTGCCTTACTCACCTGCTGTCCTCCACCCATGTTTGTTTTTCACTTCCTTATTCCTGGGCCCCCTTTCATTATTCATGCTTACACAGTGTATTGATCAAGTTTCTAATTGTTGGGGGAAAAAACATGCACACAACTTAAAGGAAGAAAGGTTTATTTGGCTCATAGTTTCAGAGGGTTTAGTTCATGGTCAGCACACTCGAAGGAAAGACATTGTTGGGCAGGGACATGGCAGGGGAAAGATGCACACCTCACAGTAGCCAGAGGCAAAGTACAGTGGAGGAGCACCAGCTATAGAGATACTCTTTAAAATTATGTCTTCAGTGACCCACCTGTAATAGAGCTCCACCTTCTAACAGCACATTCAACTCTGAACATAAGTGGTTAATCCACTAATGAGTATCGGACCCCCATAATCCAAACACCTTGCCAGGAATCTCATAATCCAGTGAAATTGACAGTTAAGCTTAACTGTCACATATAATAAGAGAAAATGACTCTGATAACTAGCTCTTCTCCTCCTCCTGCATCTTCCAAGGGCCCAAATATAGAGCCGTAAATCAAGAGGAGATGACAGAGAAAAAGTGGACCTTTCAGAATTTGGTCCACAAAAGCTTTATTAAGGAACCAATTTCACCTTCCCACCTCATGTGCCATGTTGCCTCTGCCTTGGAACCATATTCAAGTAAAAGCCTCTCCAAGGAAAAATAAAATTTAGTTCTGTTTTCTTTGAGTTTAAGGAAAGAACTCATTGGACTACCTATTATAGGTATTACCTAGTAATTGAATAAGTAGAAATTATGATTTAAGGATACAGTTCCAAGTTGATACAGTTCACTTTTTACAGTGTTATTATTTTGAGTATCTGCTTTAGCTTCCCCTGAATACACACAGTAAGTACAGAGATGAAAATGAAAATGAAAACGAACATACTCTTTGCTTTCTAGTAAAATGAGGACTCCTACATGATAAGATATATCATCTATAAAAGGCTTCATTTATAGAAAGAGAGAAAAATTATTTCCAAGGACTTCCATTATCTTATGTTATCTAATTGTTTAATGATTTGTGACTTAGTTCCTGAGTCAGATTTATAAAAATAGTGATTTTCCTATCCTGTCTTCTTTTGTACATAGGACATCAAGTTATACTTGACTCCTCAGAGTTTCTCATTTCCTGAAATGCCCTGGGAGCTCCATAAACATAAAAGAATAAATATTAGCTTTATGAGAGCACATTCCTCTACTAGTTGAAAACTAGCATGTAATAAAAATACAAGAATGTAATATTGAAAATTATAGATCAGTATGCCCTCTTATTGGGGGTGTATATCTAATCTTGATGCAAAAGCCTGCTTTTTCAGAAAAACAAATGCTATGTAACACCACTTGTGTCTATGATACATTATCCCTCTTACCGAATAATGTCTCAAATGACTCTTGCCTCACTAGTAAAGTCTCTCAGGCTTATTTTCGCTGTGATTAAAAAATACTTTATAGCTTCTTCTGTTAATTCCAACAATTATATGTAATTCAAAGCTAGTGAATTGTTTCTAGGTTCATTTTCTCCCAGATCCCCACCCCCCAGAATTCCGCAGATCAGCTCATTGGGATTATATTAGAAAATGTAAAAAATAAATCCAGGTGTGGTGGCTCATGCTTATAATCTCAACACTTGGGCAGCTGAAGCAAGAGAATCACTATGAGTTCCAGGCCAGCCTGGGCTACAAAGTGAGTTCAAGGCCAGACTGAATTAAATAGTAAGTACTTACCTCAAAAAACCAAAGCAAAACAAAATAAAAAAATGTTTAATGCCAATTTTGAAAGAAAAGGAAGACTTTTAGAGAGACTTAAGAAGAAAATTGGTTGTGATCTTGCACAGCTAGTCAAGAGTGCAAAGTGTGCAAATTGTTATTCTAAAATCCAGATTCTTGGTATACATTTGAATAAGCAATGAAAATATGTCACCCATTAACTGTGTCACTTAAACCTTATATTCACAGCCTGTAAGAAAAAGTGTAACCTACATGAATAGTGCATGAGTTGAAACACTCTTTTGAAGCAAGAGAATGCAATATAATTATGTTCAGATAATCCACTTCCATTTGGAAATGACCATCCATTTGCCAAATGTGGCATTGATTTCTTATATCAAGAACAGCTTTTCTTCTACATTAGCTCACCATTGTTCTTCCTTCTGAAGGTGGAAAATAATCAGCCTTGTACATTCCCAGCTCAGAGATAAGAAAATTGGACTTACAGAAATGGTTCCCTCTAATTGTCTGAATCTCTACAACTTTCTTGTTTTATACTATAAATTAAAAATATTAATTTTTATTATGAAATAGTTCATGTAAAAGAATAAAGCATATGTAGCCATCCAATCCCATATTTAAAAATCTTTTGGAAGTGCTATATTTGCTTTCAATCTCAAATTTTTAAAGTTGAAAAAATCACCATCCTTCCTACTTCTCCCTCCCCAGAAGTAATATCATTGTAGTAAAGTCATATATTATTCCACTTATTATATATATTCATAATATGTCTACATCTACTTCTCTGTACATACAACATTATTTTTAAGTTTATATAGATCATGCTATTACTGAATATATACATTTGGAATTTGGTTTTCTCCACACTGTTCTCTTAGAATTATTTCTATTAATATACAGATGTCTGGTTCACTCCTAAGTTAGTTGTTAGTTTTCCACAAATGAAGTCCTGTATACCCACCATTTAGTTGTTTTTTGTTTTGTTGTTTTGCTTTTTGAGAGTTTTGAGACAGGATCTCAATATGTAGCCCAGGTTGGCCTCAAACTCCCAAGTGATCCTCCTGCCTCAACCTCCCAAGTGCTGGGGAGGTGCACCACCATGCCTGGCTGTCCATCTTTTAAAAACTGAATTTTTAGCACTCTTTTGCTTTTTCTAGACAGCCACCTACCTGTACCCTTCTCATCTAGTGTGAGTTTATGATGGGATACTGCTGTAGCCCACTAACGAGACAGTGGGCACTTGGGGAACACCTGCTCTTTATATTCTGCTACACAATCTTTTATTTCTCTCTTGTCAAAAGGTTTATGTTTTGTTGTTTCTGCTAATTGTGCCTCTGCCCTTTGTTGTTGGCTTTTTTATGAACAGTTTGTGATGTGGCTTTATCAGTTCCATCTCAATTAACTGTAATTGTGTCTGAAGAGTAAACAACAACAAAGAAAATAGAGCAAAAACAAACTAGAGAGAGTGAAAGGAAGAAGGATTATTTCCACTCCTGCATTTCTATTGTTCAGTTGATGTGCCCCAGAGATACTTTTTGAAGTGCGTTTGCATATGTGTTTACACTCTGTTATCTACTCCCTTATCTAGGAGGTCCTCTCCCCTCACAGGCATTTTCTTTTCTGTTACACCTAGAAAAATTTTCCTTTTGTCTCTTTGTTTCATAATAACATTGCAAAAAGGTGCATAATTTTTTTAAACTGTGCTTTTTATTAAAGATTTCAGGCCTATTTCTTCATAAATATTCACTTAGTGTCTGGTACCCTCACCAGATGGAAGCTATCAAAAATTCTCAAATGAAACCAGTGGTGCATGCCTGTAACCCCAGCCGCTGAGGAGACTGAGACAAGAGGATCACAAGTTTGAGGCCAGCCTGGGGAACTTAAAAAGATGCTGTCTCAAAATAAAAAACAAATACATAAAAAATAAAAGGGATGAGGATGTAAACTCATTATATATATATGACGATGTAAACTCATTAGTAGAGTATTTACTTAGCATATATAAGACCCCTGGTTCAATCCCTGGGACCAGGCCCTCCAAAAAAACTCTCACATATGCTATATTTGGTTTTTTTGGTAGATTTTAGAGTTACTTTATGAGGCACTTGGAATAGCATATGATAAACTTTTTGGAATGATCAAATGAATAAGCATAGTAAGTATTTAGAAATTATATGGTCATTTGACTCAGAGATGTTTTAGAATCTTACTATCTTTTATCTACTGAAACACTGACTTTAATACTTCCTGTGACTGAAAACTGATGTCTAAAACAAAGGGAAGGTTAGCATTGCTGACAGCATCACTTCCCAAGAGATTAAAATAAAAATGTGCTTAGGGTTCATAGCTTATTTAGAAAATGGAAATAAAGTGTCCTCTACAGTAAAATTTAAGAGCTATGTATCCTAGAGTTTAGACAGTTTTTAAACTCTCTTCTTGTTTTGTCAATCTAAGAGATTAAAACTTTGCCTCCCGTGTTCAAGTATATTTTTGTATATGATTGTGGGCTGAGCCAATTGCTACTAATAACAACACAACTTAAAATGTTCAAGAGTAAAAAGCAATTATTTCTAGAATGAATAGAGTCTTTCTGAGATTCAGTTATTAATTCCCTTCAAGAAACTGGAAATTATTACAGTGTAAATGATCTTACTACTTTCCAAATGTAATTTTCTATATAAAAGCATTAATTAGTAAGTATTGAGACCTTCCTTTGGTCTCCTTTAGCAGTGTTCCTGGTCTTTTCTGAAAGTCAGATTTGTGGGGCTCCCTCTCTATTTCCTTAGTCTTTATTTTTGTTGCATTTGATGGAATTCTGCTAAGCTAAGATTTGTGCCAAGTTTGGTTTTCAGTAGACTTCTGTAACTGAGTATAAGTCCTCAGAAAGTATGGTTTCTGTCAGAAATTCTGACACTCATTCCCTATTGCTACTCTGCTGGCTGTCATCATGCTTCTTAGGTTGGTGCAGCTGTGTGGAGTCAGCAGGGAAATGCTTTTCACTGTCAGTTCCCATGTGCTTTTAAATAGAATTTGTTCTGGGGTTATTGATATTCCTAATTTGAAATTATCAGTACTATTTTCTTAACACTAAATTTATGATACTTATCAATAACCATCATAATGATAGATCTGCGATGCTCTAGCTTTGTTTTAATTTTTTTTTTATTTTAAAGAGAGTAGTACATGAGAAACAAACAAACAAAAAAAACAGAACAGTAGCAGCATACCAGTATCACGAACATAAACAAATCAAAGCAAGAACATTCAAAGTGATACAGGGTCTCAAGACAAATTAATACAAATCAACAGTTGTTGTTAC
>NW_004955518.1:1380131-1390541 GCF_000276665.1 Chinchilla lanigera | reverse complement strand
CCAGACACAAGCATGCAAAGTCGACCAGAACATAAAAAATTGTGAGCATTAACTGTTCATTTCAATACACCATCAGACAACAGCAATACAGTCATCGCAGCTATTCATATATATATTTATGTTTTGCCTTCCTTCTTTCTTTTTCCTTCTTTCCCTCATCCCAGTTGTTCACCCTTGCTTCCTTATTTAGCATGCTTGTTCCAATAAATGTAATGGAAGTTCAGCAAATGGTACATTCTGTTTCTGGTGGGTTTTGCCTTAGAACATGAAATAGCAGCACTGGCCATCTGTCTGCCTCCCAGCTATTGCACTGGGATTCAGCACACATTACCGCCAGACCTATAGCCATCCTCACCTGCCTCTTTCTTTCCCTGTGGACTGAGCCTCTCAAGAGCTGGAGTGGAGCCACTGGGTTGTGATGCCAGCTGAGATCACTAGAGGAAAGGTGTCCGGTAAGAAGCCTGCCGTCATCTTTCTACATTATTTCCTTTTATTTCAGGGTCCACATTTAAAGTAATAATTAGACCACCAAATAGCTTAGCAGAAGGAAGTGTGGTTATGATAATATTTTTTAAGTTTTTCAAAAAAATTGACAAAATATCTATTACAAAATACCTATTTGAAAAGGAATGGGAAGAGTGAAAAAGATAAGATCGTTCTTAATTCAGATCAGCACTTCATTTTGAGTAAATTGAAACCTGAATTTGGATTCTTTTGTACAGAAACAGCTCTGCACACTTTAAACATAGTACATTATCCCCCAAAGTGTTGAGAAGATAAAATTAGATGAACAATTGTAGATAGAAAACAAACCTGAGAAATATTAGGAACTTACACAAATCATAAATTTCAAATGTACTCTTAATATTTGAGACAGAGACATAAATACTTAAGGACAGAGTTCTCAAGAATGCTTGTAGAAGAGAAAAGAATTAATGTAAAGAAGGCTGCCTGATTTGGATGCCCTCTGGCAGCACACTTGTTGGAATTAGGCGATGTTTAATTTCAAGGACATTTGCCACTATTGAGTAAATGTGGTAACATGTTGGGCTAATGAAAACCTCCACAGCAACAGCAAATACACTCTCTATCTTGCCACATAAATCCCTAATTCTCCCTAATACTTAACTCTAAAGTGATCCATTCTAGGAGAAACTACAAAAGTTTGGCTCTACTGGAAAAAGTTCCTTATATTAGTTTAGAAAAGTGAATTCACCTAAGGTCAGTGGTGAATTCAAACTTAATTTGAATTAATTCAAATTTAATTTGACTGTAGATCTCCTAATACACATTTTTGATAAAGGCATTGCTATTTAAGGTGAAAGGATGTTTTCAGACTAAGGTATAGTGGTGATGTAGCCCCAAAATGACTTCTAAGTGACTGATTATTTTCATTTACATACAGCATTTTATTTCCTCTTAACAGTAAAATTTCACTCAAGGAAAAGAATGAGAAGATATTAATGTGCAGGTCACTTGACTGGCCACTCATGTCTCCACTCAGTAGAAGGTTACAGAGTACAGACGTGCCAGTACCCCCAGCCTGGGAGAGATAAGAGCAGGAAAAGATAAGAAGAGAAGGGGCAACTGCCAGCCGGCTTTCTTTTCCCTGTTATCCCAGGATTGGGCATGCAGCCAGCATTTCTTTAATTTTATCTTTAGCTTCTATTGATAATGCAGCTTGTATGTGTGATTAGAGGTAGGAAAGGGAGTTCTTTTAAAAATAGACACAGGAAACTACATATTTTTCTGAAAAAAACATTTTGCTAAATTCATTTCCACAATATAGACAACAGTTGAATAAATACCATACGCAGAATTTTTCTAGATAAATTTTCAAAGACCAGTTCCATTTATTTGAATTTTTATACAGATTGTTATTTACAGAACAATGTCAACAATATTAGAAATTTCATCCTAAATGTTAGCAAAGAGTGTATAATCTCTCCCTCAAGACAATGAGCTAAGGAAATGAAATGTTTTTTTTTCTTTAATTTAAAAAAAATTCACTGTTTAAAATTTGAGAGTCACTCTATTAGTCGCAATTTTTTAGAATTCTCACAAGTATATATATTTGAGAACTCAAAGGACAGTTTTTAAGAAATTCTACCTTAACTAAAATATCTATTTATAAAAATAATAGTACCCATAAGAAAATGTTATTTCCAAAACCTAATTTCAATTATATTCTTCTTAGGCAGACAGGACATATTCCGCATAAGAAATTCTGCTACCTTGTTTATCCTGAGAATTTCTATCATTTGTGAAAATACACTGTTGCTTAATCCGTTGATTGAAAATGCTAAAATTTCATTTTGAAATGAATATTGTAATGGGTAGCAAGATATAAATAGTATTAACCTTTCAGTATGCTATACTTTAGAACATTTTTTTTTCCTAACATTACCATATGAAGCTTATTTTCCTGAGTTGCTGGAAGGCATGCATAGAACTTGGCACATAGCTGGCTGTGAGTTAAATGATTACTGAACAAATAAATAAGAAAATTAGTTAAAGGTGGCCTATAAAGGTGAATTTCCAAAATCCCTCTAACTTCCACGGGCTTAGTACCAGATGGAAAGGGTCTTTGGGAATGTGGAGAATGCTCCACATTCTCCTCCTATGTTCTGTCTCCAAGGCCCCACTCTATTTATTGCTGTGGCATCTGGCAGGCTTTCTTTTCTGGGCCCTTCATGTTCCATGCTGTGTGTTAGCATTTTCCTGGATGGAAAGTCAAGGAAATACCATTCCTAAAAATATGTTTTGGAAAATGTGATATTTCCTTTCTACTAGCTCATTCACTTAGGGACCCTAATAAATGACATTCACGTGCAGAAAAAGGCAATGAATCTGATTTTATTCATATAACAAACATAAAAATTGTTTTATGAAAATATGCAAACATTGTCCTTTTCTGTTTCCAAGAAATTTTATTTTTGTGGGTTTATGGCCACAGGCACTTTGTGCTTACTAACAATGGTAGCTGAAATATTTTTTTGGTGCTTACTTATATCAGAAACTTTTCTATGTACGTATTATCAAGTATAATTTTTAAGAACCCTGAATAGTAGATATTATTTATTACTTCTATTTTATAAATAAGGAAATTTAACTTAGACTATGTTTGAAACATGACTAGTATTTGTGGAACTTTTTCTTTTTTTGAATCATGACTTGGTTCTTAAGAATTTTTTCTTTTCTAACATTGTATTATGAAAATATTGATGCAGAAAGATTGAAAGAAATTTATAGTGAACACATGTGTATTCGTAGCTATGCATTACATCTCATTTTTGGACATATTTCACAGTAAGTTGTAGACATTTCCCTATAAATGGCATGTGTATAAACATTCCCATAACTGAGAGACAATACTGGACACTCACAACTTGAAGAAGGAGAGTTTTAATTTGGCTTGTGGTTTCAAGGGGTTTCGTCCATGATTAGCTGGCTCCAAGACAGAAACATCATGGCCAAAGGCTGTGATAGACCAAAGAGACTTAATTTATGGTGGCTGGGAAGCAGATCAGGGAAACAGTAATGCAGAATAAATGACTAGGGACCATTTCTTCAAGTATATATATTTGATAACTCAAAGGACAATAGTCATAATAGGATGAGACAACTAATTTTTGTTTCATAGACTTCAAGGCCATGTCTCTGTGACCCACCCAGACACACCCAGAAGTGTGTTTCACCAATCCCCTGGTGCTTACCAAAGCCAATCAAGTTAGCACTCCACCCAAACTGCTATAATAGTATCCTTTCTAGAATTCAAAATTTTGTGTGATTTTTTTTTTGTTTTGAGGCAAAATTTACATGTGATAAAAGACACTGTTCTTCAATGCATATTTCCTTGGGTTCTGAAAAATATATATACCTACGCTGTCCAAGTCTACATTATCCCAGGAAACTTACCTCATGGCCCCTCCCTCACCACTTCCACTCCCAGAGCAAATTATTTTTGTGCTAAAATTTAATATAAATGGGATCTAGTGCTACACTGTCTTTTGTGTCAGGCTTCTTTCATATAGCATTATGTTTTTCATAATAATCTATCACTGAGTTTATTTGTAGCTCCTTTTTATAAATTGCTGAGTGGTGGCATTCCATTTTACCACAGTGCATATTACATTCTTCTGTTGGTAGACACCTAAACCCTTTGCATGTTTTAACTAGCATAAGTGAACTTTTCTGGACATTTTGTGCAAGTCTGTCTCTGGGCACTGGCTTTCATTTCTATTAGGTCAACATCTAAAACTGCAATTGTGCTTATAGATAGGTGTATGTTTAATTTTTTAAAAATTTCCAGATTATTTCCAAAGTAATTGTTTATAGTCTCAACAGTGACTTATGATAGTTTCAGTTGTTTTGTATTTTCAGTGACATTTGGTATTGTTATCTTTTTTATTCTGGTGGGTTTGAGAGTAAATTATGATCGAATATGCTCTGTATTTGACCAGTATGTTGAAATTATTTCATGTGCTTATTACCATTCATGTATCTTCTTTTGTAAAGTAACTTTTAAAATTACTTTGCTGTTTTTTATTGAGTAGTTTTTTTTTATTGTTTAAGTAAAACATTTTTATGCATATGATACTAGCATTTCATATGCTGTGTTTGCCAAGTATTCCTTCCAGCCTCTGGCTTGCTCACTTATTCTACGAACAATTTTGATAGGTAGTAGCTTTAAATTTTGAATTGTAATTTATCAGGGTATCTTTCTTCTTTCATGGATTTTTTTTCCCTGTATCTTGCTTAAAGAGTACTTTATCTCTAGGTTAGAAGCTATAGTGTATTAAAATTTTAGCTTTTATGTTTAGATTTATGATACATACTTATTTTGTATTTACTTTGTGAGGCCAAAATAATTATATTCTATAGGGACATTTGCTCTTACCCAATACTATTTGTCAACTTATCTTTCCCTATTGAAATTCCTTGGTGCTGATCTCAAAACTTGGATGACCCACCTGTTGCTGGGCTCTACTCTGTCCCACCAACTCTCATTCTTTATTCCAGTTTCACAGTGCATTGATAACTGTAGCTTTGCAGTAGATTTTCAGGTCATATGATGTAAGCTCTCCATCTTTTGTTTTTCTTTGCAAAATTGGTTTAGACATCCTATTTTTTAATGAAACTGTACATACATTTTAGGATTACCATGCCAGTTTCTAAAAAAGCATCCAGGTGGATTACAAGACTATAAGACTATGTAGATACTATGGCTCAATTTGGGAAGAATGCATATGAGCTTTTTAATCCATGAACATAAAGTATCTCTCTACCTATACAGGTTTTAATATCTTTCAGAAATATTTTGTTTATAGTTTAAAGGCCTTACATGCTGATGACTTTTAACTGTCATGATAGATTTTAAATTTTTTAATCTCCCATATATATTTTTTAATCTTCTTTTGCTGAGAGAGCCTGGGGACAGTGATACCCCAATAGCATCAGTACACTGAATGCCTAAGTCTTCCTTTCTAAATATCATACTCCAGTAATAAGAAATTCTGAAGAAACAGTTGTTTCTATTGCTCAGGCAGTAAAAATACAAGATGAACCTGAAGCATCTTGTCTGCTGAAAGAAAGAAAGAAAGAAAGAAAGAAAGAAAGAAAGAAAGAAAGAAAAGAAAGACAGAAATGGAAGAAAGAAGGAAGGAAGGAAGAAAGAGTTCAAAACAAAAGGACGCAGAAATGTCAAAGTGATACTGAAACTAACCTAGAAAGGTTCACAGTGATGATAGCTGAAACAGTTTGAACAGCAAAATAACGACATAGTATTTGGTTATAACCCAAAGGAAAAGATATATACTTGAGTTCATTATGATATAAATAAATGAACAAATAAATAAGTGGAGTAGAACAGACAAATCCTCCTCATAGAAGAATTTCAAATAGTACAGGTAAGCCGAGTGTGGTGGTGCACGCCTGTAACCCCAGCACTCGCGAGGCTGGGCAGGAGGATTGTTGCAAGTTCAAGACCAGCCTGGGCTACAAAGTAAGCTCAAGGCCAGTCAAATGCATAGTGAGACCCTGTCTCAAAAAGACAAAACAAAAAACAAAAAAAGATTAGTACTCTCTTGTAAACGTGGGCTGGGCTTAGTGACTGACTTTCAAAAAGGGAAAATGGTAACTTTCCAGTAAATTCTACCTTAACCAAGTGGTCCAGGTTTGCACCACCAGCGATAAGTCACTGATTCCATTTGCCTGCCTCCTGATGCTGCATGATGGGAAGTGCACCTTGTCTTTGCGATATTCTTCCCAAAAACCTTGGTCAGTCATGAGAAAAACACCAACAACTAGAAAGCAAGGGGCACTTTGAAAATATATGGCAAGTACTCCTCAAGACTGTCAGCACTATGAAAACTAAGAGAAAACTGAGAACTAGTCACAGATTGGGGGAGATCAAAGTAACCTGTTGATTGAAGGCAGCGGGGTGTTCTGAATTGGTTCCTGGAGCACAGATAGGAAAAACTAAGACTCCAAATAAGTTCTGGGATTTAGCTAATAGAAATGCACGAAAGGTTGTTTTCTTGGTTGTGACCACCATGCTGTGGTACTGTAAGATGCTGACATTAGAGGCAATTGGGGGAGGGGCATAAAATAATTCTCTATACGATTGGTGTAACTTTTCTGTTAAATCTGAAGTTATTACAAAATCGTAAGTTTTTAAAATAGAGAAAAATAAAAGACAACAGGAAGTAGGTCTTCCTCAGATGGAAAGGGGATCAGGAGATGGAGGGAGAGAGGGGGAGGGAAAGAGGGTGAAAGGGGAGTTGGGACATGTTGTGTATGTGTACCAGCTCCACACAAGGGCTCTTTGAAGTGGCACAGATTCTACATGGTATGTACTTTACAGTAAATGGAGTGGGTACTGTGGTGTTACTTTTTCATTCTGCTGGTATTTGAAGTTGTCAGTAAAGATAGCTGCATACATTTATCTTCATTAGCCATCCAAGGTGGTGCTTTCTGATGCAAGCATCCCCGCTATTCTCAGGCATTTTAATTTGCCAATTATTCTACCCATGGCTAAAAACAGATAGTGATTAGTTTCGCATTTTGCTCACTGGGCAGCTTAATGTTCTTGTCACCTTACATTGAGTTTTAAATGTGCAAGGCATAGAGAATGTCAAACAGATTTCCTAGGGGTGGGGGTCATGGGTACAACCTGAATTGCTTCTAGATACAGTTACTGAAGGGTCTGGTTGACTAATAAGAGAACAAGATAACATGGCAAAAGTGCATCAAGGAAAGTAATATGGGGGGTAGTAAGAAGCCTTAGGTGTATTTTTTGTCTATTACAAAAGCACCATTTACTAGCATGTGGAATCTGAGTGCTAGCTTGCTGGTTTAGATTACTGCCATTAAGGAAAGAAAGAAAGAATGGTATAATCCTTCTCAATAGCACTCAGTCTTAATAATTTTCTTCTTTGAGTGTTCTAGGGCACCACAGGTCACTCAAAACAGAGAGCAAAGTGTGTCAATTTTTAACATACTGAATTTTTACTACCTTATATTTTAGATAATTTCACTCTGTAATGTTTCCTTTTCAAAATTTCCACAGAAAGTAGAAAAGTTCCTTTTAGAAAAAATCAAGACCATAGTTTTATTCGCTTTTTTTTCTTGCTTAATTGCCTGGGAGTGAAGTTGATTCATTTATGGGACTTCATTTACTGCCATTATTAGCAGAAAAGATTATTTATCATTTTAAGAAGGCATGGAGAAATGTCAGGCACACAGCATCCTAAATACAAACTTTGTTTGCTGGCCTCTTAAGGAATTTGTTTGCATATAATGTTGTTCACACCACTGATAAGAGAAAAATGTATTTAATAACTGCTCAGAATTAATATGCTATAGTATGCATGGCTGCCTAATTTAATTTATCTCTGATTAAGCCTATTATGTTTGAGATCGCTGTTCAGAAGAGATTTTTTTTTTGCCAGCGGTAAGCTTATTTGAATTGTAATATAAGTTAATAATGTGTGAAATAACCAGTGGTTCCTACTTCTAAATGTTAATTTTGCCAACTGACTTCCCAAGATCATTCACTGGCATTAGTTAATGCTGATGAATATCTTGCATGAAGACCATATATTGGAAAAAATATGAAGATTATCTATTCTGGAAGGTACCAACAAATGGAACAGTGATGCTTTAATTCTGAAATCCAAAGAAGCCATTATAATAAAAAAGTAATTTTAAAATCAATGATTGATTAGTTATATAACATAACATTTAAGACAGTGTGTTCCAGGGCTGGGGATTTAGCTCAGCGGCACAGCACCTGCCTGGCAAGCTCAAGGTCGAGAGTTTGATTCTTGGTACTGGAAAAAAACAAAAACAAAAACAAAATAAGATAGTGTGTACCTCTGAATTGATTTTGTTCTGTCTTTTCTTTCAAAATTAAATCATTAGATCAGTAGGGAGCTTAGGGATTTTGCAGGGATCTGTCCAGCATCTGCCTCATGTCTGAGTGGTCATTCTCTTCAGTGGGCCCATCCTTGAGAGAAAGGGCTTTTCTGTGGCTGTCCAGGGACTTATACTCTGCATGATAGACCATTCTCTGCATGATAGATAGCCATTACACTTATATTGAACCAACTATGTATCATTAGCTATCTTAATTCTTTTTTTCAATGCTTTTTAAGTTGTTATCACCAAAAAAGTTATTGCATTAAATATGTTCCCTTGCTCAGCAGTTGATATATAGTTTGCATTGCTCAGAATGTGAATTTTATTATGTGTATACATGTCTAAATTTAGTAATCTGACTGCTTTTTACCCTCAAACTACTTTTTCCCCTCTGGAATACCTTGTTTAGCCTTCTACTTGAAATTCTACCCAGGCTCTCATCCTACTTACTAATTGCACAATTCCTGACCACCTCAAGATGTGATCACCAGTTCTTTGAGCTCACCTCTATAATTTAGTCACCTTTCATATATTCTACCATAGGTCTCTGAAGGCAGAGATCTTGAGTTTTAAATCTTCATGAGTCTACAGTGCCTAGTAACATTTCTTGTTTTAAAAAAATGGTGTCAGTATGTGCTGATGATTAGAATATCTATCAGAATAGAGACATGATGGGAGAAACTTACATAGCATGAACCATGTCAATAAATATAGGCAAAAATGAAAAGGCAATTTGTGGTTTCTCACTTGCTTTAAATGTGAGCTTGAAACTTGCATTCAATATTTAAAAGGTGGAGAGTTACAAGATATATTTCTCTTTGCTTTGAATAGCTTTTGCTAGACCTACAGTTTGAATCTCAATCTATATAGATTCAGTTGGGGATACCAACATACCTGTTACTGACAGGAATTCATGTTCAGATCTGTTAAATCAGGGAGCTGTATTATTTTTCAGTAGCTAGTAAGATCTCAGAATTGAGGTCCACTGGTATAAAGAAAACTCAAAGGTCATTAAATCCATTCAACCATCTGGTGTTTGATTGCTTTCTACATCTGGTTAGCAATGAAAGAAGAGTACTTCTAATAAGGGGATTGAAATAACAACTCTCTAATTGTGGTATCCATGCTACATCCACTTCTTCTCTCAAACTGCCCTCCCATGTGACCACTGTCTCACTTTGCAGGTCCCAGGTTTAACAAAAAGCCCTACATGGTGGGACATCCCTCAGAGCTGGACAGCCTAGAGCTGTTGTTCACCCTACTGCCAACCCATTTGTTTTGCGTAACATTATCATTATTAATTTAATAAATTTTCTTTTGAGAAGGGAAAGTGTGTTTTGGGGGGCATACTTTTTAAATGAAAAGATAAAAATTAGAACTCTTGGGAAACTTAACAGTCTCAAGGGAAAAGAAACATATCAAGAGAAAAAGGGAAAATATTGCAAGTTTTCATAGAGTTTCTGTAGTTAAAATGAAAGATGGACTTTATGGCTTATAATAAAAGAAAATCAAAATGTTCACTCACTTTTACATTTGTTATATAGATAAATTAAGAATATTTTGTATTGTAAGATGACATTAAAAGAAAACTCCCATATAATCAACTAAACTATAAGCTCCTTGAGGATACTTTCACAAATGAAAAAAAGTCTTACTGAAGATTGCATATACAGTTACTGACAGCTGACATCTAGCTTCTAGATCTTTTTCTGGCAGGATCTTTGAAGCCTTTTTTCTGCTATATATCCTTTTATTCACAGAAACATATAACACAGTCCCTTCCCTTTATATAAAAGTAAATGTCAATAGATAGGAAAAACAAAAGTATTTCACTAACAAAAATAAGTCTAACAGTTTAGTATATAATGGAAGAATGAAAAATTATTCATCATGGGGGCTGGGGATTTAGCTCAGCGGCAAAAGCGCCTGCCTGGCAAGCGCAAGGTCGTGAGTTCGGTTCCCGGTACCGGAGAAAAACCAAAAAAAAAA
>NW_004955518.1:1374180-1380031 GCF_000276665.1 Chinchilla lanigera | reverse complement strand
AAAAAAAAAAAAAAAAAAAAAAAAAAAAAAAATTATTCATCATGAATTTCCATTAGAGTTGTACTCTGAGGTCATAGAATAGTCCTGCAACCTAAGGATTAACTTATCCCACAGTTGCTTTCTGTTTAGGTCACATTGATCACTGAGCACACAGTCTGATCGCTACATGGTTGATTCATTTCATTCATTGATTGCCAAAATTGCCAGATGTGTCCCAGCAATCTGACTGTCTTCATAACCAAATCAAATCAACTATGCCGCAGTTCAGCCAATGGTTTGGCATCCAGCTGTCCTAGTTATGGATGGTAATGCACAGAGATTAGATATTTATACTTAGAAGTACTTAGTTTCATTAAAATCATGATAAATTTTCTTGTATTCTAAATTACATACTACTATAAGAGGAAGCATCAATAAAACATTTTAAAGATTTTCCCTTTCTTCCTTAATGAAAACATTTAACTACAGTTGCAAACTCACAGAAATGTGTTATAAGGGGAAGTTTCAAGGTAATTCATTCAGTCTTTTCTACAGTATATTAATAATTATTACCCGAGGAAGGATTTATGAATGAGTTTGTGTAATGCCAGGTAGAACAAAATCAAATGGAAGCCTTAAGTATACCAAATGTACTGTGGATCTTCCAGAATGAGAGGAGGGTGTGAGATGTGAAGGCAAGCTTGAAAATTATTTCATCTCTGGACTCTTTTTTTTATGACCATTTGGAGGAACTTCATCCAGCCTTTTCATTTTGTAGTTACATTAGATCCAAAAATGTGGAGAAACTGACCCAGAGTCAAATGCTTTCTTAAATTCTCTGTTGAGGGCTCCTGTCAGCACCCCCTGTCATTCTGTTCTCCTAATTGCCTGTAAACATTCTCCCCAGCACTTTTCAGTGACTGGCTGACAAATGTCTTCCAGGTGACCAGCTTACCTGGGATGTGATGCCTAAAACTGAAATGAAAAAGTCCTCCTTCCCTGTCTTCCTTTCCGTATTTAAAAAATTGACGTGCCTTCCACCTCATATTCCTTATTGGTCCAAACTTCTAAAGGCAGGGTAATAGTGACATACTATAAAAATAAATACATCAACTTCACTTTGTCTGATGCTCCCTAGAAAGTAACAGATAATTAAGGTGATTTGGGCAATATTTTTCCTGAAAGTAGTTTTTAGATGGTTAGTAGTTGATTTGGAATAACACATAGAGTTCTCTGAGTAAACAAACAAGGCCAGAATGAAATATATAACAACAACATAGTTATGAAATAAAATTATAAGACTTGGAATTGGCAGATTAGGCTGACCACATTGTTTTGTATCTCCCTATTTAAGAACTCTCACAAAAATTATAGAAAAGTATTTTTTAAAAATTTATAAGGCAGAGACACAGCAAGTGAGAGAGATCAAACAGGAGATGCTAATAAATGAGATATCAGCCGGTTTTGAGAGGTGGCACAGTGTTTGAGGAGCAGTAGCTGGGTATAGGGAAAGAAATCAACCTACTGATCCACCCTATAGAACAGTATAGAGGCTTGGCCAGGTGGGAGAGGTGAGACTGGGAAAGGGATGACTGTTTGCAGATAGTTACAGAGCCAAGAGTAATAGTGAAATATGTTATATGGCATAGTTAGACCCTGCTCCATTTCCTTCCTCTTACCCTTGTCCCTTCTTGAGGGCTTGAGTGATAGTCTGAGATGCATGAATTATAGATGCTCTGGACTCAGGGACAAGCCCAGGGGATGAAGTGAATCTCCACAGAGTGAAGAGGCATTTCTCCTGGGCTGTTCCCCAACATAGCTGCTAAGTACCTATAGCTAGCAACTGGCTGCTAGACAGAAGTTTGAGGAACTTTATCTGGAGTAAATCAATAGGCCAAAGAAATGACTTGACTGGCATTTGGTCTCTTCAGTGAATGGCTAGATTCCCAGCCTAGTCACTTTGGCAAGAGTCCCACTAGGTAATGGCTATATCCTGCCCCTCTTCAAGGTTTTCTTTAGAAACTAGACTCTTGGTCCCTAGCTATAAATGAATGTAATATTTTATATATTTAATTTTATACTTCAGATATACAGTTATGTGAATGTCATAAATGTAAATGAACAGTGAGAGATCACTGTTATTTGAGAATAGCCCTCAAAATAAAATATAGAATCAACTATAGTGATCAAAACAGAAGTGAGGGAGATGATAGGGGAACTTAGAGAAAATATAGATAACTCGTGAATCAAAAGAAAAGCTTTGAGAAACCTATACTATCTTTAGAAAGATGAAAGGCCCTATCATATTCATGAAATAAAAATAATGCTGTGTAGAAAAGAAACAGATAATAAGAGTTTTTTTCCTCTTTGCTTTTTTATTTTGTTTTAGAGATAGGGTCTCAACAAGTGCCTAAGCTGCTCTTAAACTTGTGAGCTCAAGCAATCCTACCAGCAGAGCCTCCCAAGTAGCCAGAAAAACGGATGTGTGTCACTGTGCTTGCATATGAAGTTTTAAAAACAATTTTAAGAATCATTCAGAGTTGTAGAAGACAAACTCAAATGAACATTCTAGAAAGTAGAATAACAGGCAAAAATGGTGGTGGGGGTGCAGTGGAAGTCAGAAAATCTATGAGGTTCAGCATTTTATCAGAGGAGTTCTGGAAAGAGAAAAAATGTAGAGAGAACAGTGTCAAAAAATAGTGGGAGAAAAAATTTCAGAAGAGAATAACAGACATTTCTAGATTTTGTAGGACCAGAACAATGGATGAGAAAACATCTACATTAGGGTTTACTATGAGATTTTAGAATTCTCAGATTAAATTAAAGGTCCCAAAATTCTTGAGAAATCAAACAAGTCACATGTAAAAGATCAATAATACCAACAGCATGAGACTTCTTAACTCCAAATCTAAACTGTCTTAGAGAAAATCCTATTTATACTTTCAATTCAATTGTAAGTTTAACTAGTATGAGTAGAAGTAAGACATATTGACACAGAAGTTCTCAACACATGCACCTTCCTTGTGCCTTTTCTCAGGAAGCTACTAACAAATGTTCCATACTGTCCTCAAAAATGAGGATGTAAATCAAGAAAGGGAAGACCGTAGGGCCTGAGAAACGGGGACTGCAGTATAGAAGAGGTGCAAGTCATTTTGCAAGATATTGCTGAAAAGAATCCCCAGGACAAACAGATGGGCAGCAGCCCTGGAAAACTTCTAACCCAGCCAGGAGGGGCGGCTTTTCAAGAGAAAGTAGACCTGATGCATTAACTGGTTGGTCCCAGTGTGTTAAAAGGGCTTTTACAGAGGCTTGTAGATCCTTTGGCTGGTTTAGAAATAATTATGACAAACAAGTAAGCAAAAAAGAATCACAGATAACACTAGTGAAAACAATCAAAAGTGTTGAACACAATCAAAAGTATTCTCTTACATTGCTTGGCTCAAGAGCAAGCAAGATTATGTGATTATGGTAATGTAAACTGGGAACATTGTTTTAATTCCAAATTGGTCTTTAACCCTCTGGAAAAATGGGGGAAGAAAGCTTGTTGGGAGGTGGTGATGGTAGAAAAGCTTTAAATTTTCCTCGTTTTGTGAGACAGTAAGACTTTAGATAATCTATAACTGTGATAATTTAAGAAATACTAATAAACACAGTGTTTAAATATGGGAAAACAAACATAAGAGTTTAAAGTGGTAGTCCCTCCCCATGGGAGTGGGGGAGGTGAGAGTTGCTGGGCAGTAAGTCTTCCTGTGTCAGGCAATACTATTCACCAAACTGAGAACAATTGGTAGGGCAAAATCCTTACCTGCATAAATGGTTATTCTTTCTGGTAAATAAATATCTTTCATAACAAAAGAAAAAAATAGGAAGGAGGAAAAAGCAATTGCGCAATTTTTCTGAGAAAGCCGGGTAGGGAGTGGTGGTTCTTATTGTAGGTCTTACAATACCATTTGCCTTTTAAAACTATGGTCATATACTACTTTGATAAATGTTGCATTTAAAAATTACTAGAATCAGAAATAAGTTATAAAACCAAAGTATCCAGCACTGACCCCCACCAAAGTCCCCTTGTGCCACATGTATCCCTTGAACCTTCCTCTACTTATTTCTCAGCTCAGATTTCCCTCTGAGGGATCTGTGAGGGCCTCCAAATGAGAGTACCTTCACCCTTCGTTTAATTCCTATTGTATTACCTTTGCCAACACTCATGGCTTTGATTCACAGTGGTTTTTGCACTTGTCCTGTTTTTATGAAAATGCAAGAAGATGACAGGGAGAAATGGTACTGCACTGCTATTTGTTACTTTTGCAGGGCCTGGCAGAGTGCTGACAAATTGCAGGTACTGCCTCAGAAATTAATTAAATGAATAAACTAATCTGTCATTAAATCTGAAATCTGTTCAGTCATATGGCCCAGTGCTAAACATCTGTATCTGCATAAATAAATATTACCAGAAAGTAAAGATTCTTTTGTTGATGTTTTAAGGGAGCTTGTGTATTTTCCTTCTGAGACATCATGCACAGAGCCCAGAGGGTAAACTGTTCCGAAAAAATTTGGCTTAAGTTTCCTTTGTGGGGAGCACGGAAAATGTGTCAGTTTGAAGGCTGATGTTTTTTCTTGACTGTGTAGGAGTGAAGGTACCCTGGCACTGAGGAAAATAATACACATAAGGTATCACCTAGCCCTCCAGGTGGAGAAGCCCTAGTCATCGCCTTGGCTCTGGTGGAAAGTACCTCCACCTGCAATGTGGCAGGAAAAGGCAGACCTTCTCCCAAGGCCAGAACACTGGTATAAAAGAGGAAAAGGAAGTTCAGAAATTCCTAGTGTTATAGCAAGGTCAACTAGAGGCAAGGAGTGGCATGGCAAGGGCTTGAATCTATAGGTGTTTCTCAGTGAATTTAGGTCCCTTTCTGTTTAATCAGGCTCATACCCTATATCTCTTTATAACCATTCAAATGATCACTGGATAAATTATAACATGATTAATCCCAAATGTGCATTATGGAAATAATGAAATTCCCAGTACTGCTATAGTATTTTAGAACACTGGAGGACTGTGGAGCCTTTAAAAGAATGAACTAGATCTATTAAATCCTGGCATGGTGAGCCGTTGGTGCATACTGTTTAAGGAAAAAGTAAGTGTGGAGTAAGATGACCTTGTTCATGGCTTTACTCAAATACCACCTTTTCTTAATTGCTGTGTTTATAATTGCAAAAATCTCCTCTTCTCCCCTGGCTTTTGCTACATTAGCATTTATCCCTATCCCTATATGGTGTAATATATAGCATACTTGTTTTTTTGTGATCCATATGCCTTACTGTAACATAAAGTATATGAGGGATTTTGTCTGTTTTATTTACTGCTTTTTCCCCAGTTCCTTGGGATGACTGAATGAATTAATTTGTATGGTTTTTTATTTGCATAGAATAGTTCTGTAAGGCTACACAAACCTAAGGTAGTTATCTCTGAGCAGTAGAATTCTGGGAGTAGGGACATGTCAGAAGAAGCCTCTTACTGTACATATCTTACCATGTACATGTATCAGTTTTTAAAATAAAACATTAGTGCTGTAGGGACTCCCATTGAAAGTTTTTTGGGAATGGCTTTGTTAAGCCGTCATTTTTTAATGAGCCTCTTTATGATCCTGAGATAATGAAAATCAGTCCAGGGCTGGGGATTTAGCTCAGCGGCAAAAGCGCCTGCCTGGCAAGCGCAAGGTCGTGAGTTCGGTTCCCGGTACCGGAGAAAAACCAAAAAAAGAAGGAAAAAAAAAAAAAAAAACAATCTCCAGCACTGCAGGGAAAATAATAAAGAATTTTTTTAATTCATCTCTTGAAAGAATAAATTAAAAAACTAGGTATTCCTGAGAGG